>NC_054475.1:138984930-139284930 GCF_017639515.1 Carcharodon carcharias | reverse complement strand
CAGCAAGACAACATTACTAGTTCCATAAGCCAGAGGCCCATGTGACATGACTCCCACCTCATGACACTGTCTTTGACAAAGGATGTGTATCCCTCATCTGGTTCCCAGAGATTGTTAAATGACTCAACCATTACAAATTGAAAGGAAGGTTATGGGGCCCTTCGTCTCAGCACACGAATAGGTAGATTCCTGTTAGCCAACCTGGTTTAGGAAATGCAGGTGGCCTTTGGAAGAGCTTTCTTTGAATTTGGCCTATGCAGCCCACAGGAGGTTGTTAGTGGCTTCACAGAGACAACTATGTACAAGTTTCCCCCGATATTGCCAGGTAGCCTCTTTTATTCGGGGGTCACAGAAAGATATATATTCAGCAATTTTTCATGGTCTTTGTCGACTTTTTAAAATTTTAGAAATAGCTGAGGATATGTAAACATATTTTATAAAAATATACAGTGGGACATCTTAGTCCCCTCACAATATCTTGACTTGTTTTTAAAAATTACCACATAAACAGTTGTTGATCGAATGTGCCATTGCGTGTCTCGGTCATTCTGCAGAGAGTGAGTTGTGGGGACACTGCAGAGAAGGGGACTTGTATCCAATCATCTCAGCCACAGAACACCGATGCAGGGGTTTGTCAGGGCAGCATTTTAGGCCCAAAAAGATTAAACTGTTTCATTGATCACCTTCCCTCCATCATAATGTCAGAGTGGTGTGTTTGCAGGGTTTTGAACTCCATTTGCAATTCAGCAGGTCATAAAGCAATCCAAAACTCAATGCAGCCATATTTCCACAACATTCTGGCATTGTTTCAAATGACAGTTGCATCATACAAGTGCCCATGGAATGGCCATTCCCCACAAGAGTGCTTAACCACTTCTTTCTGACATCAATTGCATTTCTGTTGCCAAATCCCCCCATTCTCACTGTGGGGGTGGGTGGGAAGAGGTGTGACATGCAGGTCACCAATGACAAGAAGCTCACATGACCAATGTGCTGAAACAGCAGGTCAGGGCATGGGTATTCTGAAATGTGTAGCTCACCTTCTGACTCTGCAAAATCTCTCCACCAATCAAGCCTGGAGTATAATGGAATACACACTCCACCACCAGCAGCTTCTTTGTGTCACATTTTACTATCCTACCAATCTTTGTGTCATCAGCAAATTTAACAACCATGCCTTCAGTCCGTTCATCCAAGTCACTTGTATAAACTGTAAGTTAAGGCCGCAGCTACTGATCCCTCTGCACACCACTCGTTAGATCTTCCAACTAGAAAATGACCCATTATGCCAACTCTGTTTCCTGTTAGCTAGCCAATCTTCTATCCATGCCAATACGTTATCCCTTTACTGCGCTTTTATTTTTCGCAATAACCTTTGATGTGGCACCTTATCAAATGTCTTCTGGGAATCTAAATACAGTACATCCACCGATTTCCCCTTTATCCACGTCAGATGTTACTTCTTCAAAGAATTTCATTAAATTGGGTAAACAATTTCCCTTTCAGAAATCCATGTAGACTCTGCCTGATTACTCTGAATTTTTCCAAGTGCACTGCTATAACATCTGTAATAATAGCTTCTTACATTTTCCCTCAGACAGGTGTTAAGCTAACTGGCCTGAGATTTCCTGCTTTCTGTCTCCCTCCCTTTTTGAATAAAGGAGTTATATGCGCTATTTTCCAATCTAATGGAACCTTCCCTGAACCTCAGGAATTTTGGAAAATTAAAACAAAGACATCAATTATCTCGCTTAGCCATTTGTTTTAAGGCCATAGGATGAAGTCCATCAGGGCCCAGGGACTTGTCAGCCCACAGCTCCAACAAATTTCTTAGTACCATTTCCCTAGTGACTGCAATTTTCCCAAGTTTCTCCCTCCCTTCCATTTCCTGATTTACAGCTATTCCTGGGGTGGTACTTGTTTCTTCTCTTGTGAAGATTGTGCAAAATACCCTTTCAATTCACCTGCCATCTCCTTCTTTTCCATCATTAATTCCCCAGACACAGTTTCTATAGGACCAATGCTCACTTGGTTAACTCTTTTCTTTTTAAAATATCTATAGAAACTATTACTATCTGTCTTTATATTTCTCGCTAACTTTCTCTCGTACTCTTAATTTTTCCTTCCTTATAGATCTTATGATCATTCATTGTTTTTTATGTTCTGTCCAATCCTCTGACCTATCACCCATCTTTACACAATTATATGCTTTTTCTTTAAGTTTGATACTATCTTTAATTTTTTTTAGTTAACCACGGATGGTGGGTCCTCCCCTTGGAATATTTTTTTCTCGTTGGACTGTATCTATTCTGTGTATTCTGAAATATCCTCTTAAGTGTCTGCCACTGCAAATCTATTGACCTATCCCTTAATCTAATTTGCCAATTCACTTTAGCTAGCTGTACCTTCATGACCTCATAATTGCCCTTATTTAAGTTTAAAATATTAGTCTTGGAATCACTCTGCTCTCCCTCAAACTAGAATGTAAAATTCAGTCATATTATGATCGCTGCTACTTAGGGGCACCTTCATTATGGAGTCATTAATTAATCCTATCTCATTGCACAATACCAGGTCTAGTATAGCCTGCTCTCTGGTTGGTGCCAGAACATGCTGTTCCACTAGCTGCAGTCTGCATTATCTACAGGAAGTACTGCAACAAATTACAAACATATCTCACAAAGAACTCCCAAATTCGTGACCTTCACCACTTGGAAGGACAATGTCAGCAGGTGCATGTGACCATCGTGCTCTCCAGGTTGCAAGCCATCCTGACAGGAATATATAATTGCCATTCTTTCATCATGGCTGCATCAAAATCCTGGAATCCCTTTAACAGCATTGCAAGACTAACAGCAACACATGGACCGCATGGTTCAAGGGAGCCCCACACCACCAACAGCTTAATACCAAAGAGAGATGGGAACTAAATGCTGCCTTGTCAGCAATACCCATATCCTAAGAATCAATTAATAAGAGCAACCAGGTTTGCAGCATCAAAGTTGTGGGCAGCTTAATCCTCCAGAGTAGAAGTGAGATTAAAGTTCCACAAGAGTTCTCCTTATCATGCCCTAAAATTTCCAAGTGGAACAGTGGGGACTCCAGAAAATTGCAAAAAATAATTTCCCCAGGGTTTTCATGGCTCTTTCACAGATGTTATAAAGGAAAATATCCATGGAAATTTGACTTTTTTATTATTATGGGCATCCTGATTGCGCATACAATTGGTGCTTGAATATCCAGCATGAATTAGAACTCATGCTATTATTCCAATTTCTGACGTATTGAACTTTTCACCTCAACAATGGAATCTCTGCAATTGCTCAGTGGTAAGGCGCCACTCACAATATGAGGACGCAATACATCCTACTCTAATAATAAACCATTCAGATAGAGAAAATAGAAAAAAAAAATCACAAATGGGATTCACAACTATTTGAAAACCAAAAGAAAACAGCCTTGCACAAAAATATAAACAATTTTTAACATTTGCAGAGGTAGGAGAAGGGAATTGGATTTGCATACAAGAATTTTTGAGGAGGAATGGAATCAGAGACAGCATCAGCCTACAGTTTTCTCACAGAAATAGAATTTAAAGAGCGTGTAACTCAAGGGGCTAAGAGGAAACTATTAAAATATCAGATGGTTTGGGGTTTGAAGCTCAGTTCAGAGTTGAGCAAAATTCAAAAGCTATAAATTATCAGTCAAGTTTGAGCAAACACCCATGAACATGAACATGGACCAAACGGGGGGGGGGGGGCAGTGTTTCTGAGTGGGAACTTGCATACGAACAAACATTTGGACATATGAAACAAAAACAAAAATACCCAGAAAAACTCAGCAGGTCTGACAACATCTGCAGAGAGGAACACAGTTAACGTTTCGAGTCCGTATGACTCTTCATCAGAACTAAAGAAATATAGAAATGAGGTAAAATATAAGCGGGTAGAGGGGGTGGGACAGGTAGAGCTGGAGAGAGGGCCAGTGATAGGTGGAGGCAAAGAAGAGGTTGCCAAAGATGTAGACAAAAAGACAAAGGGGTGTTGACGGTGGTGATATTACCTAAGGAATGTGCTAATGGTGACATTAAGGGTAGAAAGCAAGACAAACAAGTGGCAAATGGCCCTAGTGGGTGTGGGGTGGGGGGAAGGGATCGAAATGGGCTAAAAGGTGGAGATAAAATGACAGATTTAAAAATAGGTGGGAAAAGAAAAATATATTAAAAAATATAAATTATTGGAAAAAGGGGGATCAGAAAGGGGGTGGCAATGGAGGAGAGTTCATGATCTGAAGTTGCTGAACTCAATGTTAAGTCCGGAAGGCTGTAGAGTGTCTAGTTGGAAGATGAGGTGCTGTTCCTCCAGTTTGCGTTGAGCTAACAATTTTTGTTTCAGATTTCCAGCATCCACAGTATTTTGCTTTCATATGGACATATGAAATAGGAGAAGTAGGCTATTTAGTCCCTTGAGCCTGCTCCGCCATTCAAATAGGTCATAGCTGATCTGGTTGCACTTTGAATTCCACATTCCCATCTACCCCCAATAATCTCTTGCCCAACAAAAATATATCTATCTCCGTCTTAAAAATATTCAATGACACCACCGCCACCGAGAAAATATTTCTCCTCGTCTCTGTCCTAAAAGGGCGACCCCTAATTTTAAAACAATGCCCCTAGTTCTAGACTCACCCACAAGAAGAAACATCCTTCCCATGTCCACCTTGTCAAGACTGTTCAGGGTCCTATGTACTTCAATCAAGTCACCCCTCAATCTTCTAAACTCCAGTGGAAACAAACTTGGAGGGAAAGATGATTTCTCTCTTGCTAACATCACCAAAGATGCATCAGCTATCCTCCTTAGCACTGCACGTCCAAAAGTTATAATAAAATTGATGGGTTTCTTATATTACAACAGAGATAACACTTCAAAAATATTTTTATTATTTTATTATATTATATTCTTATTGCTGCTCCTTATTCAACTTGGAAGAGTGATCCTAGTCTTGTGCTATTGAATTCTAAGAACTCCCTGTGGGAGGGACAACATTTTGGGCAAAACCCCTAAATTCATAGAGTCATAACTGGCACAAAGGGAGGTCATTCGGCCCATCAAGTCCATGCCAGTGCTTTTGGACTCCAAGGTTGTGAAAGTTGTTAAATAAATGCATGTTCTTCCTTTATATTAAAAAGTGCCCCAAAATATTATTTTTTGGGCCTTTACCCTTTGCATATTGCACACACTGCAGCTACCAAAGGAAAAAAGGTAAATTCTTGATATTAATGCCTCAATAACAGGGGGAAAGAAAATAATTTTCCTACATTCTTTACACAAACAATTAGAATAACAGCAATTGAATGAAACCTTGTGAAAATTCACACCATCCTGTTTTTGACAGCAACGTTCAGTCTTGAAATCCATCATTTTAGTTGCTAAAAGAAACAAATTTCCATTACCAAATATTACAGAACAAAAGCGGTGCCAGAGATCCCCCAAAGTCCTTTATATAATCAAAGTCAACATTGCAATGTTAGCCAGTAAACTAACTCATTACCAAGATAACTATCAAATCACATGGATAAAACAGGCAAGTGTTAAACCAGATAATTACAATAAAAATAAGTAAACACAAAAGCATCAAAATAATTCTTTGCAGTGCAGCTATTTGAAATGGTCATGTTTTTGTCAATGTTAGAACTAAACAGGAAAATACCAGCACCAGGGTAACAATTTTCCTTTCAGTGGGTTGAAGGATGGAAACAAGGATTGGCCTTCAAACCTATATCGGAAGGGACAATTGAATGAGTCAACAAATGGAGTTCAGAATTCTTAAGATACTCAGGGCCTCAGATTCTTATTGCTGCTCCTTATTCAACTTGGAAGATTGATCCTAGTCTTGTGCTATTGAATTCTAAGAACTCCACGTGGGACAGACAACATTTTGAGCAAAACCCCTAAGGTCATAGAGTCATAACTGGCACAAAGGGAGGTCATTCAGCCCATCAAATCTATGCCAGTTCTCTGTATAGCAATCCAGTCGCCAAATAATTGTAATTCAAATAATGATTCAGGTCAGCCTGTTAACAAAGCTCATCTTCTCAATACACATTTAAACTGAAGGAAATCTTACCTTTAAATGTTACGTCATTGTAACCTCGATTTTCATTAAGACTGCGGCATAATTGTACACTGTAAAATAAAAAAGATTTCAGAAATTTTAAAAGAACTGGCCAACAGTCAAAAACTGGATAATCACAATTTCATATATTTCTAAATGCAATATCATTATGGTTTTTAAAAAATTATATTTTCATTTACAATAATATGGCTGCTTACTTTACATATATTGTTCCATGAGTTGGATTCTTACTCATAATTGTTAGTGCAACCAAATTGAAACCAATACTAACGTATTCCTTCCACTAATGACTTGATGAGCACTTTTAACGAAATAACACAGTACAGGCCTGAGTACCATCTTGATTCAGCAACTAATTTTAAAAACTTCTTTTGATAAGAATCATGTTACTATTACCCCTCTCAAAACGGCAGAGTGGGTCCCTAGTGCTCCAAACCAAAGAAAACACATCTCAATTTGATTTTGCTATGATGAGCCTTTTGCAAACAACTACACAGGTAGAGGAGCAGATTTATACTCTAAACACTGCAATTACAGACACCAGGAAATTCCTTATTTTTCACATCACTGGAAATGTTCATAATGAAATAAAACTGGACTCAATTGCAAGGCTAGGCTATGGATACTGAGATGATTTTTAACCAGAGAAAAATCGGTCAAGAAATTCTTTAGAGAAACAACATGAGCCACTTCATCTCAAGCCCATGTGCATTTGTGCCTCTCTCAAAAATAAAGTCAAGAAGACTCTAGCGTGTATGTGTTAGACTCTTCTCAATAGTGGAAAACACTGCAAGGAAAAAATGGAATGTGACCAGCCTGCATTTCCAGACATCAAGTTTTCAATGCAAGAGCCTGATGAATTGTGACACTACAAAAAATTGCTATGCAACACCAAGTGAAAGCAACCTTGAAACACAATATTACAGACTGAAGAACAAGAACTGAGAAATATCATTTAGCTTTGAGAGCTAATGTTTTTGAAAGATGATGTCAACAGATTAAATGAACTGATGAACACATCAATGGTTTTGAATAAATTATCTGGCAGTAGTAAGTTTACATTCAATAACAAACATAACGGTCCAGATCTTCCGGATATCGGAAGCCAGATGTACAACCCAAGACGTGCATCAGGATTTCCGCAGGAATTACCCGGGAAGTTTGGATTTCCAATGGGCAACTCCACTGTTCCCCAGGACACTCCATGAACATCTCTGACACCAAGTTAGAGTTGGAGACTGGGGACAGTTCTGGCTTACTTAACTGGACAGTTACCCAGGAAATTTTAGAGATAAAAATCCTAGTCAGCTCCTGGGTAACAACAGAACTGACACCCACCCCAACACAAGTCACTCACACTTTCCCCCCAAATCCCCCCGGACCTTCCTTCACCCCTCCAAAGCTCTGGCTAGCCTCAGACCCAACTACCCTTCCCAACTACACTAACACGATCCCCCCACCCCCCCAACCATCCAACTACCCCCCAAGACCAACAAACCCCCAACTCACCTAACCGCCACCCGACCCACCTACATCAAGCTACGGTTGGAGTGACAATCTGATGGCGAGTGCTGCTTCGCAGAATATTCAGGCCGGCGAGAAAAAACTGAAGTCAGAATTAAGACAAAACGGATTTTTCTGCATGTCAATTTTTTTATTGCCCAAAACTGAATAGAAGGGCGTATTGACCCATGAGTTAGACAGGTATATTTTTCCACAGGAAAAGCCAAACAGTTGGCTGCAGGTTTCAAAAGACGCGAATTGTTAAGAGAACGTGCAATATGGGATGACTAAGGTGCTAATTGGATTAAATAGCCAAATATATCGCATTTACATGGTGAGCAGCACATGCCGCTGACAAAGATTTATTATGCCTCTAATCGTAAATAAAATTTGTCATTCTGAAATAGTATTATGTATTTCAACTTTAAAGCGAGCTGGATGGAACCCCTGTGCAGCACACTTCTTGGATGTCAGGTGAATGGCTTTTATCCAACCAGCAGAAAAATATGCTCAACCAGAACTGAAGCTAGCTGAATTCTTAAACTGCAGTGTTTCATGGACTTTGTCGTGAATTTCTATCTAAAAAGTTCACAGAGAGTGAGAGAGGCCGTTCTTTTTTTTAATGCATCTGGAACAGAAAGCTTTTTTTATACTGTATGCTAATGCAGAGCCAAACTCTTACCCTGATATGTATGGAAGTCTGCTTTTTGAACTGTGAATACATGACACAAGACAAAACAAAACAATGGATTTTTGGGACTCATTGTTTGCCTGGATATTGGGTCATTTAAAAAAAAAACCCTCAGGATCTAGATCTTATTCGCAAAGCCAGCATTTTATTACCCACTCTCGGTATGGTGGTGGAACATCTTCTTGAAACACCACAATCAATGGTGAATGCACTCCCATAACGCTATTAAGTAGAGTTCAGGATTTTGACTCAGCAAAAATGAAGGAATGGCAATTTTTGTCCGAAGGATAGTGTGATGACTTGAAGTGATGATGTTCCCATGCAGTTGCTACCTCTGCCCTTCTGCCTTGATGAAGCCTTGATAATTTGCTGCAGTGAATTCTGTCAATATACAATCCAGCCACAGCACACCAATAGTGGAGGAAGTAAAGGCATATGTTGACAGATAAGTGCTGATCAAGCTTTGCCCTGCACCATGTTGAGCTTCTTTAGCATTGCTGTAGCTGCACTCGTCAAACAAGTGCAGAATATTACATCACATTTTTGACTTGTGGCTTTCAAGTGCTGGAGGGACTTTGGGCAGTCAGAAGGTGATCACCCTCTGGTTTTCAACAATTATATTGTGGGCTGTGCCATTACTCAAGATGGGACGTTAGGGGAACCTGCTCCTGCCACAAATTGCTAATTTACGGACCATCATTCATGGCTAGATATGGCAAGATGGAGAGCCTTGTCCCAATCTACTGGCTGCAGGATTTCTTAGCTTTGTCTAAAGCATGCTGCTTTGACTGTTTTGCAGTTTTACCAGGTTTGACACCTCATTTTCAGATACATCTGGTACAACTCGAGACACGCTGCTCAACACTGCTCTTTTACCTAGTTTTGGTGATGGAGAAGTGAAGTGCATGAGGTTAGGTTGTGGTAGCATATAATTGTGCTGCTGCCACTATATCTCATGGATGCCCAGGTCTCATCCTCTAGATTGGTTTGTAATCTATGCTAGTTGGCATGATGATGGTAGCAAACAACAGAATGGAGGTGGCCTCAGTGTGAAGACAGTCATCATGAGAACGATGCAGTAGTCACTCCCATCAATAATAATGATTGGTGAATCTGGCAGATGTGACAAGCAGGAGATGAAGCAATACTTATATGGTTGGTTCTTGCACTACTTGTCACAAACCCTGTCTAGTATCTTTTGTCCCTTGCTCCCTTGCTTGCTGTATGATGTGGGAGCTGGCAGATCCCATTGCAAGCCGCAGTGACCACATCTGCAGCAAGTGTTGGTTGCTGGAGGAACTTCGGACGCTGCGGCACATCCAGGAGGAGGAGAATTACCTGGACGCTTTGTTTCAGGAGGCGGTCACAACCGGTAGATTAAGCACCTCAAGTCCAGTCAGTGGTCAGGATCAGCAGGGTGTGACTGCAAGTGAGGCAGGCAGAGGGATCCTGTGTTCAGGAACAGAGGAGCCTCAGCTCTTGACCTTGTCCAACAGGTAGGAGGTACTTGCTCCTTGTGTGGATGAGGAACAGGGCTGTAGGGAGGATGAGCCAGCTGACCACGGCACCGTAGCACAGGAGGCCATTCAAGAGAGGGGAGCAAAAAGACAAGTAGTTGTAGGGGATTCTATAATTAGGGGAATTGATAGCATCCTTTGTAAGCAGGATCGAGAGTCCCGGTGCCAGGGTGAGGGACATCTCTGACCGGCTTGAAAGGATATTGGAGAGAGAGGGGGAGGATCCAGTTGTTGTGGTCCAAGTCGGAACAAATAACATAGGTAAGACTAGGAAAGCGGACCTGTTTGGGGATTATCAGGAACTAGGAACTAAATTAAAGAACAGGTCCTCAAGGGTTATAATCTCCGGATTACTACCCGAGCCACGTGCAAATTGGCAAAGGGACGCGAGAATAAAGGAAGTAAAAACGTGGCTAAAGGAGTGGTGCGGGAAAGAGGGGTTCAATTTCATGGGGCACTGGCATCAGTATTGGAACAGGAGGGATCTGTACCGTTGGGACGGTCTCCATCTGAACCGATCTGGGACCAAATGTTCTAGTGAAAAGGGTAAATAGGGTGGTCAACAGGACTTTAAACTGGGGGGGGGGGGGGGTGTGTAAAACTCCAAGAAGTATGACTAATGGGAAACAAAGCAGCAGGTTAGCTTGTGGGGGGTGGATTCAACTTCATGGAAAATTATGAAAAAACTTAAACGAAAGGAGAGCCCAGGAGAGGCTATTAAAGTCCCCAGAACACAAAATAGGACAGAGTGTTTGGAAAGGACTAGGAACCTAACTTCAAGCACATGAGATAAAGGGACGACAGTGAGAAAGGGGATGGGAAATACAGGACTGAAGGTGTTGTATCTGAATGCGCGCAGTACATGAAATAAGGTAAATGACCTTGTGGCGCAGATTGAAATTGGCAGGTATGATGTGGTGGGCATCACGGAGACGTGGCTACAAGGGGATCAGGACTGGGAGCTAAATATCCAAGGACATACATTCTATCAAAAAGATAGGCAGGTTGGCAGATTTAGTGATGTGTAATAAGGCAGATTTGATAAGGGAGCTTAAGGTGAAGGAACCCTTAGGAGGAATTGACCATAATATAATAGAATTTACTCTGCAATTTGAGGAGAAAAAGCTGGAATCAGATGTAACCATATTACAGTTGAATAAAGGCAACTACAGAGGCATGAGGGAGGAGCTGGCCAGAATTGACTGGGAGATGAGACTAGCAGGAAAGACAATGGAACAGCAATGGCAGGAGTTTCTGGGAGTAATTTGGGAGACACAGCAAAAATTCATCCCTAGGAAGAAGCATCCTCAAGGGAGGACGAGGCAACCATGGCTGACAAGGGAAGTCAGGGACAGCATAAAAGCTAAAGAGAAAGCATTCAATGCGGCGAAGAGCAGTGGGAAACCAGGGGATTGGGAAGCCCACAAAGACCAACAGAGGACAACTAAAAAAGAAATAAGGAGGGAGAAGAATAAATATGAGGGTAAACTAGCTAGTGATATAAAAGAAGATTGCAAGAGTTTTTATTAGATATATAAAGGGTAAGAGAGAGGCAAAAGTGGACATTGGGCCACTGGAAAATGACAATGGAGAAGTAATAGTGGGGAACAAAGAAATGGCGGAAGAACTGAATAGGTACTTTGCATCAGTCTTCATGGTGGAAGCCACGAGTAACATCCCCAAAGTTCAAAAGAGGCGGGGGGGGGCAGAGGTGAGTATGGTGGCCATTACCAAGGAGAAGGTGCTAGGAAAACTGAAAGGTCTGAAGGTGGATAAATCACCTGGACCACATGGATTACACCCGAGTTCTGAAGGAGATAGCTGAAGAGATAGTGGAGGTGTTAGTGGTGATCTTTCAGGAATCACGAGTCAGGGAGGGTCCCAGAGGACTGGAAAATCGCTAATGTAACCCCCCTGTTTAAGAAGGGAGTGAGGCAAAAGACGGGAAATTACAGGCCCATTAGCCTGACTTCGGTCGTTGGTAAGATTTTAGAGTCCATTATTAAGGATGAGATTTCAGAATACTTGGAAGTGCATGGTAAAATCAGGCAAAGTCAGCATGGTTTCATCAAGGGGAGGTCATGCCTGACAAATCTGTTACAATTCTTTGAGGAGGTAACGAGTAGGTTAGACAATGGAGATCCAATGGATGTTACCTACTTGGACTTCCCGAAGGCCTTTGACAAGGTGCTGCACAGGAGGCTGCTCAGTAAGATAACAGCCCATGGTGCTAGAGGCAAGGTACTAGCACAGATAGAAGATTGGCTGTCTGGCAGGAGGCAGAGAGTGGGGATAAGGGGGTCTCTCTCAGGATGGCAGCCGGTAACTAGTGGAGTTCCGCAGGGGTCAGTGTTGGGACCACAACTTTTCACTTTATACATTAATGATCTAGATGAAGGAACTGAGGGCATCCTGGCTAAGTTTGCAGATGATACAAAGATAGGTGGAGGGACAGGTAGCATTGAGGAGGCGGGGAGGCTGCAGAAGGATTTGGACAGGTTAGCAGAATGGGCAAAGAAGTGGCAGATGGAATACAGCGTGGGGAAGTGTGAGGCCATGCACTTTGGTAGGAAGAATAGAGGCATAGACTATTTTTTAAATGGGGAGAGAATGCAGAAATCTGGAGTACAAAGGAATTTGGGAGTCCTAGTCCAGGATTCTCTTAAGGTTAACTTGCAGGTTGAGTCAGTAGTTAGGAAGGCAAATGCAATGTTGGTATTTATTGCGAGAGGACTAGAATATAAAAGCAGGGATGTGCTGCTGAGCCTTTATAAGGCTCTGGTCAGACCACATTTAGAATATTGTGAGCAATTTTGGGCCCCGTATCTCAGGAAGGATGTGCTGCCCCTGGAGAGGGTCCAGAGGAGGTTCACGAGAACGATCCCAGGAATGAAAGGCTTAACGTACGAGGAACGTTTGAGGACTCCAAGTCTATACTCGATGGAATTTAGAAGGATGAGGGGGGATCTGATTGAAACTTACAGAATACTGAAAGGCCTGGACAGAGTGGACGTAGAGAAGATGGTTTCCATTAGGAAAGACTAGGACACAAGGGCACAACCTCAGAGTAAAGGGAAGACCTTTTAGAACAGGGATGAAGAGAAACTTCTTTAGCCAGAGAGTGGTGAATCTATGGAATTCATTGCCACAGAAAGCTGTGGAGGCCAAGTCAATGAGTGTATTTAAGACCAAGATAGATAAGTTCTTGATTGGTAAGGAGATCAAAGATTACGGGGAGAAGGCGGGAGAATGGGGTTGAGAAACTTATCAGCCATGATTGAATGGCAGAGCAGACTCGATGGGCCGAATGGCCTAATTTCTGCTCCTATGTCTTATGGTCTTCCCTCACAGCTTTCTCCAAGTTGTTTTTATTATTCCTTTACTGGGTGTGGGCTTCGCTGGTTGGGCCAGCATTTATTGCCCATCCCTATCTGCCCTTGAGAAACTGGTGTCAGCTGCCTTCTTGAACAGCTGCAGTCCAAGTGGCGCAGGTACACCCACAGTGCTGTTAGTAAGACTGCAGTGGTTCAAGAAGGCAGCTCATCACCACCTTCTCAAGGGCAGATAGGGATGGGCAATGAATGCTGCCCTGGCAAGCCACACCCACATCAAGTAAACGAACAAAAAAAAAAGACGCTGTGGTATAGGTACACCCACAGTGCTGTTAGGGAGGGAATTCCAGGAATTTTACCCAGCAACAGTGAAAGAAATGGCAATATATTTCTAAGTCAGGATAGTGAGTTACTTGGTGGTGGTGTTCCCATGTATTGCTGCCCTTGTCCTTCTCAATGGTAGTGCTCATGGGTTTGGAAGGTGCTGCCAAAGGAGCCTTGGTCAGTTTCTGCAGTGCATCTTGTAGATGGTACACATACTGCCACTGTTCATTAGTGGTGGAGGGAGTGTATATTTGTGGAAAGGGTGCCAATCAAGCAGGCTGCTTTGTCCTGGATGGTGTCGGCTTCTTAGGTGTTGTTAGAGCTGCACTCATCCAGGCAAGTGGGGAGTACTCCCTCACACTCCTGACTTGTGCCTTGTAGGCGGTGGACAGGCTTTGGGGAGTCAGATGGTGAGATACTCGTCTCATGATTCCAAGCCTCTGACCTGCTTTTGTAGCCACAGTATTTACATGGCTAGTCCAGTTCAACTTCTGGTCAATGGTAAACACACCCCGCCCCCCCCACCTCCCCCAGTCAGTAGTGGGGGATTTAGCAATGGTAATGCCTTTGAATGTCATGGGGCGATAGCTAGATTCTCTCTTGTTGGAGATGGTCATTGCCTGGAACTTGTGTAGTGCAAATGTTACTTGCCACTTGTCGGCCCAAATCTGGATATCTTCCACGTCTTCCTGCATTCGGACATGGACTGCTTCAGTATCTGAGGTGTCGAGAATGGTGTTGAGCATTGTGCAATCATCAGCCGACATTCCCACTTCTGACTGTATAACGGAAGGAAAGTCATTAAAGAAGCAGCTGAAGATGGTTGGGCCGAGGGGACTACCCTGAGGAATTCCTGCAATTATGTTCTGGAACGGAAATGATTGACCTCCAACAACCACAACCATCTTCCTTTGTGCTGGATACGACTCCAACCAGCAGAGAGTTTTCCCCATTTCCCATTGACTCCAGTTTTGCTAGGGCTCCTTAATGCCACAATTGGTCAAATGCTGCTTTGATGTCAAGGGCAGTCACTCTCACCTCCCCTCTGGAGTTCAGCTCTTTTGTTCATATTTGAACCAAGACTGTGATGAGGTCAGGAGCTCAGTGGCCCTGGTGGAAGCCAAACTGAGCATCAGTGAGCAGGGTATTGCTAAGCAATTGCCGTTTGACAGCACTGTTGATGACACCTTCCATCACTTTAGTGATGATCAAGAATAGGTTGACGGGGCGGTAATTGGCTGGGTTGGATTTGTCCTGCTTTGTGTGTATAGGACATACCTGGGCAACTTTCCACATTACTAGGTAGATGCCAGTGTGGCAGCTGTACCGGAACAGCTGGCTAGGGGCACCGGAAATTTTGGAGCACAAGTCTTGAGTACTTTTGCTGGAATATTGGCAGGGTCCATCATCATTGCAGCATCCAGTGCCTTCGGCTGTTTCTTGACATCACTTGGAGTGAACTGAATTGGCTGAAGACTGATAACTGTGATGCTGGGGTCCTTAATCATTGATGATGGGGATATTTGTGGAGCCTCCTTCTCCAGTGAGTTCTTAATTGTCCACCACCATTCACGACTGGGTGTGGCAGGGCTGCAGAGCTTAGACCAGATCCACTGGTTGTGGAATCATTTAGTTCTGTCTATCACTTGCTGCTTATGCTGTTTGGCCCACAGGTAGTCCTATGTTGCAGCTTCATCAGGTTGACGCCTCATTCTTAGGTATGCCTGGTGCTGCTCCTGGCATGCCTTTCTGCACTCTTCATTGAACCAGGGTTGATCCCCTGGCTTGCTGGTAATGGTACAGTGGGGAATATGCCAGGCCATGAGGTTAAAGATTGTGGTTGAGTACAATTCTGCTGCTACTGATGGCACAGTACCTCATGGATGCCCAGTCTTGAGTTGCTCGATCTGTTCAAAATCTATCCCTTTTAGCAGAGTGGTAGTGCTACACAACACAATGGGCAGTATCCTCAATGTGAAGATGGGACTTTGTCTCCATAATGACTGTGCGATGGTCACTCCAACCAATACTGTCATGGACAGATGTGTCTACAGCAGGCAGATTGGTGAGGATGAGGTCAAGTATCTTTTTGCCTCTTGTTGGCTCCCTCACCACCTGCTGCAGAACTAGTCTAGCAGCTATGTCTTTTAGAGCTCGGCCAACTCGGTCTGTGGTAGTGCAGAAGCACTCCTGGTGATGGACATTGAAGTACCCCACCCAGAGTATATTCTGTGCCCTTGCCACCCTCAGTGCTTCCTCCAAGTAGTGTACAACATGGAGGAGGACTGATTCATGGGGGGGGGGGCACCACAGTGTGTGGTCATAAGCAGGAGGTTTCCTTGCCCGTGTTTGACCTGGTGTCATGCGACTTCTTTAAGTTTGGTACAACTAAGTGGCTTACTTGATGTTGAAGATTCAACTACGTTAATGTAGGACTGGAGTTACATATATGCAAACAGGTTTTTTTTCCTAAAAAGGGCCATTAATGAAGCAATTAAGTTTTTACACCAATCCATGGTCACCAAGACTGGTACCAGAGTTTTATTTCCAGATTTCCTTTTCATAAATTCAAAACCTCAAATTCCCATTAAGTACTGGTCCATAACCATACACTTCAGATCATGGTAGATGCAAGTTCGGTTAACGGGACTGGCCAATAAAACTGAACTTGAGAAAATATCTAGAATCAGGACTCAAAGACGTGACTTAGATCCGCAGACTATAAAAGCATTAGGTAGAATCCAACCGAAGTGATTAGCAGTCGCTTTATTGTGCAGAACTTGAATATTGCTGAAAAGACACGTTGCCAAAGCATTTCGTCTTGCATTCATTAGAACACACGCAAGAATGCCAAATTTCAAACAATCGCAACAATTTATACTATAAGATCAAAGGGGGCTGATTGGCCAAAGCATTGCCATGGAGAAAGCAATGGGGAACAAGAGGCTCCCCAAGCTCCCAAGTAATTCAGAAAAGGTGCATGGCTTGAACATATTCCTTTTGTTTGTAGAGAAGTAGTCTCCACGTATGAATGGATGTCACTTCTAGCAAGCATGAATGAGCCACCTTCACTGGTCATTATACATGTTGGGGTTCATAAAGCTCCATGTGCTATGAGATTGGCCTTATCAGCAATCTTGTAAGTCAGGCCGTAGCCATTTGCTCACCTTGCAAGCTTGATGCAGATATCGTGCATCAAAGCTATTTTGTGGGACAACGGCTATTTTGATCAGATCATTGTGCGATGTGTATTGCACAAACTCGCAAATTGGTCAAAGGCCCAAAGATCTCACTGTATTTCAAAAATTTGAACAACAGGTTAAGCAAGGTATTTCACGCTGCTACAATGCAGTGGCTACATGAGTAGCATTTTCCGCCAGCATGATGCTGCCATCAGTCCAAAAATACGCTCTTCCTACCACACAATTGAGCAACATGGCATATGAATTTCAGTGCCAGAGAGATGCCAGGTTCATAGGTTATACATGCCAACAATTGGCTAATCAAATTAAACAGCATGTTCTTTCCATTGTTTGTAATAGGCAGATTGTAGACTGTACTAAACCACTGCAAATGCCAAAGCACTAGGAAAAGGCATTTAGATCAACATATTGGAGAACCAATGAGAACTGATGTGCTTTTCAATTGCTAAGCTTAACCAATTGTTATTGAGCTTATGGTTATATACAATCCTGGAAAGAAAGCAAAACTGACTTCAACAGAATATCAACTTGAAAGCAACACACTGATTAACATGACAAAACTCTCACCCATCTTAAAAAAAAAATGACAGCAACAGATGATTGTTAAAAATAATCATAATTTGTTTTCAGATATGATAACACAAGCCATAATTTTGCATATGAAAGGTACATCCACTGGGTCATCTGTCATAAGCTTCAGCCCATCAAATGACTCTCTCTCTGAGGAAAGTAAAATTAACCTGTGCAAGAACATTTATCCTGCAGTTACTTCCACTGTGCGTCTGTGTCCCATCAGTCTTGCATAATTGAAAAGAGGACAGAGAACGTTTGTAAATCTAGCTGTCAATGCTCAATTGTTTGCTCGGATTAAAAAAAAGTGAAAGTGTTTGATACCAACAGGAATAATCTTTGAAGGCATATTTTAAAAGAATCAAAAGTAGGCACGCAGTTGAAGAATTCAGCCTCAAAGCACAAAGTTTTGAGCAAGCTACAACACCCAAGTAAGTCATTTGAGTAAATCTCTACTGCAAGCCATTTATCAAACTGAAAACTGCATTGCACTGAAAAAATGGAGAAAGGGGTATTTACGTCCTCTTCAAGTGGTATTTACATTCCAAATTGTTGATGAAACAAGAGCAATTGTGTCCAAAAGCCAAGGTTTTCATATTGTATGTACCCAGCTTTTACCTGAGGTCTTCTCAAATGTATCTCTCACATAAAATGTTAAATTCAGAAAAAGTGTAAACTCAGCTAGATATTTGATGTTGCAAACCCTCAGCTTTTATACGTGCACTCACTAGCTGGGGTAATGAAAACTTTTGCTAACTATAGGAAGATGATTGTTTTGACAATATTTAAACCTGACAAGAGAAAGTGAGATGCATGCTAGCATTTGGAAAGGCATTGGAATTTATTTCTTTCGACAGATGAAATGGTTCAATTAGTCCACCTCACATATTCGTTCAAAATTAGTGAAGTGATTGAGTCAAAGTACAAATTTTCCAATGAAAATGTTGATTTCACCACTTGCCCAAGTGCCCATACTCCCTACGCAAGCACTGCCTCTATCCAATTGTGAAATCAAAATCCAGCAGTTATACAATGAGCACTCTGCCGTATCATGGGTGCTGTATCAAAACAAAGTTTTACAATTGACTGGATAGCTTGGGGTTAACTTGATTTGCGTGTTGTACAAGTATACAACAGCTAAGGTGCCCACCAATATTTCTCACAAGTTGCAAACTAACAGCGATCAATATTAAATCTACCAGATAACGACGATCTAAAGGACAATACGGCCAACACTTAAGTGAGGATAGTCAATCATGTAATTTTGTAAAAGATTGGTTTTACAGGCTTAGCTTAATATTTAGCTACAATATCAGACTTAAACTGTAGGGTGGCAAGTTTTTGGATTCAAGGCTTCAATGCAAGAACAAGAAACACATGGCTTCAAATTTCAAGATTTGAAAAAGTTATCTTTGCTTCTATTTTGTTCATTTCTATTTCAAATAATATCTAAAACAATTTAACTTTAAGATAATATCGAGTGCATAGCAAGGGTACTGTTATTATATACAGAAATAAATAATATATACATTATATATAGTCATCTATGACACAGGAGGCCATTCAGCCCATCAAATCTATGCTCACTCTCCGTGAAGCAAAGCAGTCAGTCCCAATCTCCTAATCTATTCCCATAGCCCTGCAAGTTTATTTCCTTCAAGAACCCATCCACTTTCCTTTTGAAATCATTGACTATCTCTGCTTCCATCATCCTCCTGGGCAGCAAGTTCTAGGTCATGACCACTCGCTGCATTAAAAAAGTTATTCCTCACATTCCCCCTGCATCTCTTGCCCAAAATCTTAAATCTGTGTCCCCTAGTCCTTGTACCATCAGCTAATGGGAAGTTTTTCCTTGTCCACCTTGTCTAAACCTATCAACTTTCCCCTCAATTTCCAAGAGAACACCAGTTTATTCAAATTAACCTTATAGCTAAAATCCCTCATTTCTGGAACCATTCTGGTAAACCTCTTTTGCATCCTCTTAAGGGCCCTTCCTTCCTAAAGTGTGGTGATCAGAACTGGACACAAGACTCTAGCTGTGCCCTCGAGTTTTTCAAGGTTCAGTATAACTTCCCTCCTTTTGTACTCAAAACCTCTATTTATGAAGCCCAAGATCCCATATACATTGCCAATTACTCTCTCGATATGTCCTGCCACCTTCAAAGATCTCAATGCATATGCATCCCCAATGTCCCTCTGGGCCTGCACATTCTATAGGGCTGCGTCATTAAGTCTATTTTGCCTTTCCCTATCCCATGCGCTAAAATGCAGCACCTCACGTTTCTCTGTACTAAATTCCATCTGCCACTTGTTTGCCCATTCTACTTGCCTTTGTCCTGTTGCAATTGATTAGCATCATCCTGTTTGCCACTCCTCCAAGTTTGTTACCATTGGAGAATTTTGAAATTTTACTCTGCATTTCAAAATCTGGTCCAAGGCATTTATGTCAAAAAAGCACAACTGTATACCATCCTCCAGTCTGAAAAGCAACCATTTACTATGTTCGCTGTCCTTAAACAATTTTTTAAAATCAAAGTTGATATTGACCCTGCTATTCCATGAGATACAACTTTGATAACTAGCTTTCTAAGTGGTACTTTGTCAGACACTTTCTTTAAATCCATATAGACAACATTCATCAACATTCTGTTGCTTCATCAACAATTCAATTAAATTAATCAAGCACAATCTGCCTTTTACAAATCCGTGCTGACTATTTTTAATAGTTTAAACCTCTCCAAGTCAGGATTTGGTTCTAAAACCTTATTCACCACTGATGTTAAACTAACTACACTATAGTTGCCTGGGCTGCACTTACACCCTTCTTTGAATGAAGGTGTAATTTGCCAGTCTCCAATCTTCTGGCACCACCCCACCACCCCAAACCCAGCAATATCTAGGGAAGTTTTGTAGGTTATGCCAAGCCCTTCCCCCATCTCCACCCTCATTTCCTTAAACCACCTGGGGTGCAAGCCATCTAGGCGAGATTTGTCCACTTTAAGCATAGCTAACCTCCTACCCCTTAATTTTCACCCCATCCATGACCTCTACCATCTCCACTTCGACTGATATT
Source organism: Carcharodon carcharias (assembly GCF_017639515.1). Taxonomy (NCBI): domain Eukaryota; kingdom Metazoa; phylum Chordata; class Chondrichthyes; order Lamniformes; family Lamnidae; genus Carcharodon; species Carcharodon carcharias. The sequence goes on along the minus strand of NC_054475.1, from coordinate 139,264,582 downwards.
TTGTCAGATTTCTCAGGAAACACTGATACAAAGTACACATTAAGTATCATAGCCTTGCCCGGTGACTCAAGGCATATATCAAACTTTTTGTTCCTCATAAGGCCCAATCCACTTCCAACTACATGCCGGTACCTGACTTTTGGGATCCCTTTTCTGTCAACTGCCATTCTATTCTCATATTCTGTCTTTGTCAGTCTTATTTTCCTCTTCACTTCCCCTCTCAATCTACTGTATTTGACCTAATACTCACTTGAAGAATTCACGTGACATGCACCTTTTTTTGTTTCATTGTATTCTCTATCGCCCTTATTGGTCAAGGATCTCTGGTTTTGGTTCCCCTACCTTTCGCCCTTGTTGGAATGTACATAGCTGTATCTGAAGCACCTTCTCCTTAAAGAACACCCATTGTTCTGTTATAGTTTTTCCTGTCAATCTTTGGTTCCATTTTACCTTGGCTAGATCCCTTCTCATCTTATTGATATAAGCCCCCTTCCAATTTAGACATTCTATTTTAGATTGTTCCTTGCCCTCCTAAATTACTAGTGTAAACCTTATGATGTGATGCTCAATCTCACCCAAGTGCTTCCCCATGAACACTTGGTTCATTTGGCCCACCTCATTCCCCAGTACTATATCCCACAATGCCTGTTTTCTCGTTGGACCAAGAATACACTGATCAAAGAAGTTGTCCTGAACACATTTCAGAAATTCCTCCCCCCTTACTCTTAAACACTATCCCAATCAATATTTGGGTAATCATATCAATATCACCATTCTACAGTTCTTCCACATCTGTGTGATTTCCCTGCAGATTTGCTTCTTTACCAATCTCTCTCTCTCTCTCTCACAATTTGGGGGCCACAGAGTACCCTCAGTAGTGTGATCACACTTTTTTTGCCTCTGAAATCTAACCAAATGGATTCAGTCCTTGACAGAACATTTCCTCTTTCAAACACTACAATGTCTTCTCTGATCAGCAATGTCACCCCAAATCCCTTTTTCCTTTCTTTTCTGAACACTTTACATCCTTGGACATTAAGTGTTCAGTCCTCAGCATTTTTAAGCAACATTTCCATTCTTGCCACAACATCATATTCCCACATGGCTATTTGTACTTGTAGCTCACCAACCTTATTCATCACATACTGTGCGTTTACACTGATGCATTATAAACCTGTCTTTCTTGCAGTCATCTTCGCCCGCTCCTATCTAATAAGGAACTAATCCCTTTCCTAGTCCTGTCCAACACTCACATTTTATATACCTTATTCCTTTTTCCTACTTGTATATGCTGGTACCCATCCCCCTATCAACCTAGTTAAAACCCTCCAAAACTCTCTGCAAGGACACTCCAACCTTGTTCAGGTACAATCTGTCCTTTTCAAATGGTCCCAACACCGCAAGAATCTGAAGCTCTCCCTCCTACGCTATGTCTCATCACATATCGGTACTCCCTGTTTCTATTTTCTTTCGGATTTTGGCCAGAAATCTATTACTGCTGGATAATTAGAGGAAAATGCAAACTTAAGGAGATAGAGCTTCTCAAGGTTGAGAATGAAAATTTGCTATCATAGCAGTAGTAGCACAATATGATTTTCAGGTGAGGACTGAACAATTGTTTATTTTAATAAATTGTACTAAAGGTCATGGAAGTTTCAAGTTATTTTTCTGGCATTCTTTGTAAGATTGTTTCCAGCAAGCTAAACATCACATCCTGGCTGATTGCTGCCACTAAATAAACCAGTAAAGCAATTCAATCCTGGAGAATATATTAAGATTCTTTTTTTAAAAAGAAAAACAAAAAGCAACATGTATAATATCAATGGATTATCCTCCAATCCTAATCTTGCTGACTGGAAGCAGATTGAATCTTTTCAGGCTGAGAGGAATCAATTTCAATTCAAGTATCAGCTTGCCGTATGGAACAAGAATTTAATGAACAAATTCTCTTCTATTGAATTTGCCACAGTTTATCTGTTGCACTTTTGAGTGACAAAAGGTAACAAAAATGACTTTTAAATGTGGAAGCAAGTACAGGGTGGTCAGTATTCAATCATTCATGTTCTGGTTTGGTGGGGGTGTTGGGGTGACAAATCAAAAAAAATGACACTTGCACAAAAGATTATTTCTCACACACACTACTCATACATTTCAGTAAGATAAAGCTGTAACCAATTTTTGTTATATTAATTGACTTAATATAGCACGCAAAACCAGGCCTCCCTTCACGTCATATATCCCAAAGCTGCTGCACTGATCAGCAGCATGTCAGAAAACAGATAATAGGCTCAGGACTCAAAAGTACCTAGCAGAAAGTGTGGTTTCACTGGGGCTAAATTGAAAAAGAAACCATTTTGTTTCCTATTTTGAAAAATAAGCACATGGGGTAAAAAGTACTCAACACATTGCATTTGCTTCCCCCTTTAAGGAACATCATTTCTGTTTCCTCACATTACTCAAAAGTATCACCAAAAAGCTGTAGCAAATTCAACAGAGGACAACTACTTCTTGTAACAATTTTGGTACCATAAGGCAAGCTGATACTTGAATTGAAATTAAGCCATGCACAGACAGGCATCAAGATTTGGATTAGTTGATAATCCATCGATAACATAAACCATGCTAATTTGTAATTAAATGCAGATATGAAGAACCTGCAAAATTGATAACTAACTGATGGCTCTAGTACTTCAATAGTCTCACAAATGTTATGTTCTGAATTAAAGCACTCAAGCAAAGGACTCACCATTATTAAAGCTCAGCATCAAACAGAAATATTTAAATCTCGGTGATATTTTTAATAACAAGAACACATATTCTCATGCAGTTTTAATTGTAATCCTACTTTTGGAAAATTGATTGATCAGACTCCCTTAATGTCTGCACTGTGAAGAAGGGAAAGTACTTAAAGGATTTACTGTTTTTCCAGCTAAAATGTACAATCAACTCCAACATAGAAATCAGTCCAGTGAAGCACAAATATTTACCCAACTAGATTTGACAACTTTAATTCATTGAATGAAAATATGATTAATCAAATTTAAAACTCTTATAACAAAACAAAAACAGAATTACCTGGAAAAACTCAGCAGGTCTGGCAGCATCGGCGGAGAAGAAAAGAGTTGACGTTTCGAGTCCTCATGACCCTTCAACAGAACTGATCTTTCTTTACAAGGAGAGGGAAATATAAGCTGGTTTAAGGCATGTGTGTGTTTGTGTGTGTGTGTGTGTGGGGGGGGGGGGTGTTAGGATAGGAGCAGATCATCAAAAGATGTCACAGACAAAAGAACAAAAGAACACAGAGGTGTTGAAGTTGGTGATATTATCTAAACGAATGAGCTAATTAAGAATGGATGGTAGGGCACTCAAGGTATAGCTCTAGTGGGGGTGGGGGAGCATAAAAGATTTAAAAATAATGGAAATAGATGGGAAAAGAAAAATTTATATAAATTATTGGAAAAGAAAAAAGGAAGGGGGAAGAAACAGAAAGGGGGTGGGGATTGAGGAGGGAGCTCAAGATCTAAAGTTGTTGAATTCAATATTCAGTCCGGAAGGCTGTAAAGTGCCTAGTCGGAAGATGAGGTGTTGTTCCTCCAGTTTGCGTTGGGCTTCACTGGAACAATGCAGCAAGCCAAGGACAGACATGTGGGCAAGAGAGCAGGGTGGAGTGTTAAAATGGCAAGCGACAGGGAGGTTTGGGTCATTCTTGCGGACAGACCGCAGGTGTTCTGCAAAGCGGTCGCCCAGTTTACGTTTGGTCTCTCCAATGGAGAGGAGACCACATTGGGAGAAATGAACACAGTAGACTAAGTTGGGGGAAATGCATGTGAAATGCTGCTTCACTTGAAAGGAGTGTTTGGGCCCTTGGACGGTGAGGAGAGAGGAAGTGAAGGGGCAGGTGTTACATCTTTTGCATGGGCATGGGGAGGTGCCATAAGTGGGGGTTGAGGAGTAGGGGGTGATGGAGGAGTGGACCAGGGTGTCCCAGAGGGAACGATCCCTATGGAATGCCACCGGGGGGGTGAAGGGAAGATGCGTTTGGTGGTGGCATCATGCTGGAGTTGGCGGAAATGGCGGAGGCTGGTGGGGTGATAAGTGAGGACAAGGGGGACCCTATCATGTTTCTGGGAGGGAGGAGAAGGCGTGAGGGTGGATGCGCGGGAGATGGGCTGGACACGGGTGAGGGCCCTGTCAACGACCGTGGGTGGAAAACCGCAGTTAAGGAAGAAGGAGGACATGTCAGAGGAACTGTTTTTGAAGGTAGCATCATCGGAACAGATGCGACAGAGGCGAAGGAACTGAGAGAATGGGATGGAGTCCTTACAAGAAATGGGTGTGGGGCGCTGTAGTCGAGGTAGCTGTGGGAGTCAGAAGGCTTGTAATGGATATTGGTGGACAGTCTATCACCAGAGACTGAGACAGAGAGGTCAAGGAAGGGAAGGGAAGTGTCAGAGATGGACCACGGAAAATGATGGAGGGGTGGAGATTGGAAGCAAAATTAATACATTTTTCCAAGTCCTGACGAGAGCATGAAGCAGCACCAAAGTAATCATCGATGTACCGGAGAAAGAGTTGTGGAAGGAGGCTGGAGTTGGACTGGAACAAGGAATGTTCCACATACCCCATAAAGAGACAGGCATAGTTGGGGCCCATGCGGGTACCCATAGCCACACCTTTTATTTGGAGGAAGTGAGAGGAGTTAAAGGAGAAATGGTTCAGTGTGAGAACAAGTTCAGCCAGACGGAGGAGAGTAGTGGTGGATGGAGATTGTTCGGGCCTCTGTTCGAGGAAGAAGCTAAGGGCCCTCAGACTATCTGGGTGGGGGATGGAGGTGTAGAGGGATTGGACGTCCATGGTGAAGAGGAAGCGGTTGGGGCCAGGGAACTGGAAATTGCTGATGTGACGTAAGGTGTCAGAGGAATCACGGATGTAGGTGAGAAGGGACTGGACAAGGGGAGAGAGAAGGGAGTCAAGATAACGAGAAATGAGTTCCGTGGAGCAGGAGCAAGCTGACACCATCGGTCTACCAGGACAGTTCTGTTTGTGGATTTTGAGTAGGAGGTAGAAGCGGGCCGTCCGAAGTTGGGCGACTATCAGGTTGGCAGCTGTGGGAGGAAGATCCCCAGAGGAGATGAGGTCAGTGACAGTCCTGGAAACAATGGCTTGATGTTCAGTGGTGGGGTCATGGTCCAAGGAGAGGTAGGAGGAAGTGTCTGCGAGTTGACGCTCAGCATCCGTGAGGTAGAGGTCAGTGCGCCAGACAACAACAGTACCACCCTTGTCAGCAGGTTTGATGACAATGTCAGGGTTGGACCTGAGAGAACGGAGTGCAGTAAGTTCAGAGAGAGAGAGATTAGAATGGGTGAGAGGAGCAGAGAAATTGAGACGACTAATGTCGCGCCGACAGTTCTCAATGAAAAGATCAAGAGAAGGTAAGAATCCAGAGGGAGGGGTCCAGGTGGAGGGAGAATATTGGAGGTGGGTAAAAGGATCCGTCGAACGGGGAGAGGACTCCTGCCCAAAGAAATGAGCCCTGTTTATATATGCCTGTTTATAAGAAATCATCCAATTAACTGAGTTTACTCATTTCAACGACAGAGGGTACAAAGAAAATTTCCCAGGAATGAGGGGCGTCAGTCATTTGGAGAGATTGGAGAAACTGGAATCAAGATTATGAAGGAACTTCATAACTTCCTTGACAGGGTAGATACTGGAGGTCTGAGAAGAGGAGAAATTTCTTCACTGAAAAGGCTGCGAATCTTTGAAATTCTCCAGCTCAGAAGGCTGTGGATGCTCCATTGTTGAATATAGACAGATTTTTGGTCTCAAAGGGAATCAAGGGATATGGAGAGAGGACAGGAAAGAGAAGTGGAAGCCAAATTTCAGCCATAATCATACTCAATAGGGGAGCAGGATCAATAGGCTGTGTGGTCTATTCCTGTTCCAATTTCTTATGTTCCTAATTTCTTATTTCAGAGTCAACTACATTGCTGTGGGTCTGAAAGCATGCATAGGTCAAACGAGGTAAAGACAGCAGATTTTCTTCCCTTAGTAACATTAGTGAACCAGGTGTTTTTTTATATAACCATCCACTAGTTTTATAGTCACCCTTCTTGATATTTGCTTTTTAATTCTAGATTTATTTAATTAATTGACTTTAAACCATCCAGCTACCATGGTGGAATTTGAATCAGTCCAGGTGCTTAAATTATTACTCCAGTAACATAACCACTGTACTACATAGTCTTGAAGCAGAGGATGTTAACAAGGACCTAATGGGAATGAGTTTTTGAAAGAGTACATAGCAAGAAACTGTTTTCTCTGCGAAGTGACTTGGTAACCAAAGGTCACAGATTTAAAATAATTGGCAACAGAACTAGAAGGGAAATTAGAAGATTTTTTTCCCCCACATGGAGGGTTGGAATACACGACCCGAAAGAGTGGAAGAAGTGGATTCCATAAGAGCTTTTAAATTTGGACATACCCCCTGTATAGTTGAAAAGCACTAACTTGCAGGTTTATGGAGAAAAGCTGGGATGAGAGACTAAATTGGACTGCTCGTTCAAAGAGAAGGTACAGCAGACTCAATGACCTCCTGCTGTATTGTTAAATTTTATGATTGTATAAAGGTATATCTAACAATGAAAAAGGTCCTTTCCTTGTTACATAATCAAAATAACTAAAACAGGAAAATGCAATTGATAGCAAGTATATATATCATGACAGCCTTATTTTGGAAAAGGCCAAAATCTTATATTCTTAGCAGTGCTCTCAATCATGGCCAAACATCCTTTAATGCTCCTCCCTGCCGTCGCCCTGACCTCTCATCTCGTTCTAATTTCTCTCCTAACTCCCCTCATGCCCTCTCTGAAATCTTCTTGTCCATGAGACCCACCTACTGCTCCCTTGATCCTATTCCCACTAAGCTGATTACCCAACCTCCCTTTCAGGTCCCTGTGTTAGCCGATATTGTGAACGGTTCTCGCTCTTCAGGTGGTGCCTCAGCCTCCTTTAAATCTGCTGTCATCACCGTTCCCTCAAAAAAAGCCATACCTCGACCCCTCCGCCCTTGCAAACTACCATCCCATCTCCAACCTCTCCTTCCTGTCCAAAGTGCTTGAACATGCTGTCACCTCCCAAATCCATTCCCATCTTTCCAAGAACCAAATGCAATGTCAGATTTGATCCTGAGATGAGTTTCCAACCTTGTATTCATGCCATCTCTCTGACCATCTATTTCCACCTATTACATCACTTGACTTTGCCCTGTCTCAGCTCGTCTTTGCTGAAACCTTCATCCATGACTTTATTTTCTCTAAACTTAACTATCCCAAAACACTCCTGGCTGGTCTCCCACATTCTACACTCCATAAACTTGAGGTCATCCAAAGCTCTGCTGCTCATATCTTAACGCGCTGCAAATCCCATTCCCCTAGGTCAAGCAACATTTTGATTTAAAACTGTCATCCTTGCCTTCAAATCCCTCCATGGCCTTATTCCTCCCTATCAGTGTAATCTCCTCCAAACTAACAACACTGCAAGATATCTGCACTCCTCTAATTCTGGTGTCTTGCTGTCATTAAGCTATTAATGTATATAATATTATTGGAAAATATTTTTCTTTTAAAATAGAGGTTTAGTCTGTGGGTGTGTCTTAACTGGATTAAAGCCAGCTAGTCTGGGTGCTTTGATGTGTACTAGTTTTGAGATGTAAACAGAGAGGTAGAGTGGATTGGCATTTTTTGAATAGAGCATTCAAGAAGTGGATGAATTCTGGCACCTAGCTAGCAGAGGCCAAGCAATATGTTTATATTACTAATAAAATTGGTACTGTGAAAGGGGTTTTAAGGTGGAGTTCAAAGTGGCTGGTGATATAATGAGAATTTACATTTACATTGATAAAAACAAAAAACTGCGGATGCTGGAAATCCAAAACCAAAAACAGAATTACCTGGAAAAACTCAGGTCTGGCAGTATCGGCGGAGAAGAAAAGAGTCGACGTTTCGAGTCCTCATGACCCTTCAACAGAACTAGTTCTGTTGAAGGGTCATGAGGACTCGAAACGTCAACTCTTTTCTTCTCCGCCGATGCTGCCAGACCTGCTGAGTTTTTCCAGGTAATTCTGTTTTTGTTTTACATTTACATTGTTGTACTAGGCATAACAAGACAACCGTTTTGTGTGCAGAGCAGAGGCAATGTGAGATCAAAAGCAGCTGTAAGCCTCCAATTGTCTCCACAGGAACAAAAGTGGAAAGAACCTCATTTTGAATTTGTAAGGTTAAAATGCTTTGCCTGGTGACTGGTTAAGTCTGTGGGTTGCTGTTGCCTTAATGGAGATTAGTTTGGGACTTTGTCAAAAGTTATGATCATAGTAATTTGTAGCTATGTGTATATATTTAACACAAAAACAAAAATTGCTGGAAAAGCTCAGCAGGTCTGACAGCATCTGTGGAGAGGGAGACAGAGTTAACGTTTCGAGTTCTGATGAAGAGTCATACGGACTCAAAGCGTTAACTCTGTCTTCCTCTCCACAGATGCTGTCAGACCTGCTGAGTTTTTCCAGCAATTTTTGTTTTTGTTTCAGATTTCCAGCATCTGCAGTGTTTGCTTTTATCTTAGTGTATATATTTACCTTGTGTAAATTAATAAAACATTTCATTTAGCTTAATATAAAACCTCTTGAGAACTGGCGGTCTGATTCCTGAATTGAGTTGCATCTCAAACATAACACTTAAAATTACACGTTATGACAGTTGTTTAAATTTTCCGTCTGGTATTTTTAAAAATAATTCAGCTTTACCAACTGCTTGGTCATAACACTTGCACATTCCCAATTATAATTGTTCCACCATTGATGGCTGTGCCTTCAGTTGTCTAAGCTCCAACATCTGGAATTCCCTCCCTGCACCGAAGGGCAATAAATGCTGGCCTAGCCAGCGACGCCCACATCCCACGAACAAACAAAAAAAACTGACAGGCTGGGTAAATTGGGTCTATATTCTCTGAAGTTTAGAAGAATGAGAAGTGATCACAATGAAACATGATGATTATGAAGGAACTCCTCTAATTCTGACATATTGCGCATTCTCAAGCTGGACAGCAAAAACTTTCTGAACGAAGAAGTCTTGCTCCACATTACTTTAAAGTCAGTTTGGGCTCCACTACCCCATTTACATTATGCAGGATTGGGTGAAGCCAAAATCACTTTGCATGATACTAAATTTTAGCATAAGTGCACCTTTAGGTTTAAAATTAGCTTATCTAATCATTTTGATCAAGAAATCCACAGCACAATAAAACAAGTTAGTTTCATTGTTTCATCTCTCCATCTTAGTTTCCAAATTAACCAGAATAATCCTTTAAAGATCAGAAACAAAATCTTTAATATAGCCACAATATTACCCTTTAAACTGCTCTTAAAACCTACCTGTTTGACTAAGCTTTTGGTCTTCTGACCTAATATCGCCTTTGTGGCTCTGTCATACTGTTTCATAACGCTCTTGTGAAACACCTTGGAACTTTTCGTTACATTAAAGGCATGACATAAGCTGGTGGTGTTGTTACTGAAACCAAAGCATCAGCTTTCTTGTGGAAAACTTAGTGTATTTTGATTCTTTATTGTGCAGAGAAAATGCTCACAATAGAATTCGATCTTATACCATTCCAAACTTGAGGTTTTCAATAATATTCACACAGAAACTTACAAGGTCATGAACATACTAATACTATATTGTAAACTTTATACTTGTCATCAGATTAAGTTGAAACACTAACTTTTGTTAACAATTGGTTCAAAGACTCTCTTCTATGGCATTTTCTTTGAAATTTCACAATACATATGCTTCAGTTTAGCATTTGACAAAGTACAGTATTTTAATATTTCTAATCAGATTTTATAAATAAGACCAATCATAATTGTTCAACTACAAAATAGACAGATTGAGATGCTTAAAAGTATACCATATATACTATAACCAGGATTTGGATATAAATGGGATGTTGCTTTGCTACAATAGTGCAGTTAGTGTAATCACAAACAGAATTCCAAGTCAGGCCCAGCCTGACAATGCAGCAAAACAGATCTAAAAACAGAAAATGCTGGAAAACCCAGCAAAAACTTTCTGAACGAAGAAGTCATGCTCCGCATTACTTTAAAGTCAGTTTGGGCTCCACTACCCCATTTACATTATGCAGGATTGAGTGAAGCCAAAATCACTTTGCATGATACTAAATTTTAGCATAAGTGCACCTTTAGGTTTAAAATTAGCTTATCTAATCATTTTGATCAAGAAATCTACAGCACAATAAAACAAGTTAATTTCATTGTTTCATCTCTCCATCTTAGTTTCCAAATTAACCAGAATAATCCTTTAAAGATCAGAAACAAAATCTTTAATATAGCCACAATATTACTTTATATTATATGGGATCTGCTGCAAAATAATTTAACAGTAATCATTACTTTTCCTTGATGAGTTGGTCATGAGGTGAATTATAGAAGACATAGTCTTGTCACTTTTAACCTAAATTTAGACTCCATTACTTACCTGTGACTGACAAAGAAAAAGCATAATTAACATTTTAAGTGAAATAAATCTTGTGATTAGAAGTCTATTTACTATCTAAAAGCATACAGTTGTCTGGTTACTTTTCAAGCAAAAAAAGAAACAGCTTATGATCAAGCTATTATACAGGGGCCACAATATTCTCGCATTTGGGACAAGAAAAGGTCAAGTTTGTTGTGAAGCCTTTTCTAGAATAAAAAATTAGGCCGCCGCCGAACTAAACGCCACCACGTTTTTACATTATGTAAAATTACACAAAGCTCACACACAAGGAGCTCCGCGGTTTGCTTTCGCGGCCCGATCGACTTCTACACTCTGCCCGCTCTAAAACAGACATATTCGGCAACCGAGTGCGGGCTCGGGGAGTTTTTTTTTATGCGCCCAACTTACAATTCAGATTTGCCCCCTTTCTCCCAATTCTTCAACCAGTCGCCATGGAACACCATCACCGCCATCTTAGCTGCACACCATTCTGCACTAATAGCCCGGATGTATCGCCCGGTGAGCAGAGGGGTCACAGGTCAATGCTGCCGCTGCATGCTGGGAGGCTGAAGGCAAGCCAATTGTTGGTGGAGGAGGTGACAAGAGTTTTGAGTTTTAGATGTTCCTGTCCACTGGCTTTACACAGGCCTGCAACAGGGTTGCCAACCTTCCAGGATTGGCCTGAAGTCTTCGGGAATTGGAGATAAATCTCCAGGACACTGCTGTGTGCAACCCTGGGGAAACATCATTGGAACATTAAAAAAGATTGGGTTTTTTTTGGTCATTTTCTTTGAACGTTTCTCTTTGCCAAGTATAAAAATATTGAAAATGAGCAAAAAAGGCTGGCTGCCTGACAGTCAAGTATCATCCAATTGGGTATTGAGTCTTATTGCTTTCCAGTTGGCATAGGAAGACAAGGATGGGATGTGTTGGCCAACTGATGGCTGGAGTGTGGGAACAAGTCATGTGATGAAGAAACAGGAATATACTTAATTACAGCTGCAACCTCAGACAGCAGCAAGACTACAGTATCTTTTCCATTACTCCTGGTTTTGCTGAGAGGGAAGCCTTTTGGAATCCTGCAAGGCTGAGGAAATTAATCCGTATTTAACTGCACCTTTAATACCATTTCAAGGGTAATCTCTCTGTGGGGAAAGAATTAAGTAGGCACATTCTGTTGTGAATCAGGCTAATTGCTCAAGGAAGTTACTTTATTTCCCCAACTCCTGTTATCAGTAAGAGATGAGGTTATTAAGGTCTTATAAAGGTGAAATGAAAACAAAAAATGCAAGTGATCCTTGATGCCACACTCAGTCAAATGTTACCTTGATGTCAAGGACACCTCAACTTTTGAATTCAGCTCTTTTGTCCATGTTTGGACCAAGTCTGTAATGATGTCAGGAGCTGGGTGGTCCTGGCAGAACCCAAACATGACCATCAGTGAGCAGGTTATTGCTAAATAAGTGCTGCTTGATGGCACTATTGACGACATCTTCCGTCATTTTGCTGATGACCGAGAGTAAACTGATGGGACGGTAATTGGCCAGGAGTGGATTTGTCCTGCTTTTTGTGGACAGAACATACCTGGGCAATTTTCCACATTGCTGGGTAGATGACCATGTTGTAGCTGTGCTGGAACAGCTTGGCTAGGGATGTGGCTAGTTCTGGAGCACAAGTCTTCAGTACAATTGATGGGATGTTGTCAGGGCCTTTAAAATATCCAGTGCCTTCAGCCATTTCTTCATACCACATGGAGTGAATCGAATTGGCTAAAGACTGGCAGAGGCTGGTGGCCTTATGAGGAGGCTGAGATAGATCATCTATAAGGCACTTCTGGCTGAAGATGGTTGAAAGTGCTTCAGCCTTCTCTTTTGCACTGATGTTGTGAGCTCCCCCATCATTTAGGATGGGGATGTTTGTCGAGCCTCTTGCTCCTGTTAGTTTTTTAATTGTCCGCCACCATTCCTGACTGGATGCAGCAGGACTGTAGAGCTTTGATCTGATCTATTGGTTGCGGGATTGCTAAGCACTGCCTATCGCATGCTGTTTGGTATGCAAGTAATCCTATGTTGTCGCTTCACCAGGTTGACACCTCATTTTCAGGTATGCCTGGTGCTGCTCCTGGCACACCGACCCGCACTCTTCATTGAACCAGGGTTGATTCCCCCGACTTGATGGTAATGTTAGAGTGGGGGATATGCTGGGCCATGAGGTTACAGGTTGTAGTTGAATACAACCTGATGCTGGTGATGGCCACAGAGTTTCATGGGTGCCCAGTTTTGAGTTACTAGATCTGTTCTAAATCTGTCCCATTTAGTACAGTGATAGTGCCACACAACATGATGGAAGGTATCCTCAATGTAAAGACGGGACTTCATCTCCAAAAGACTGTGCAGTGGTCACTCCTGATACTGTCATAATCAGATGCATCTGAGATACGTAGATTGGTGGGACGAGGTCAATTATGTTTTTCCCTCTTGTTGGTTCCCTTACCACCTGCCGCAGATCTAGTCTTACAGCTATGTCCATTAGGACTCGGCTAGCTCCGTCAGAAATGGTGCTACCGAGCCACTCTTGGTAATAGATATTGAAGTCTCCTACCCAGAGTACATTCCGTGTTCTTGCCACCATCTGGGCGTTTCCAATTGGTAGTCAACATGGAGGAGTACCAATTCATCAGCTGAGCAGGGTGCTAGTGGAGTGAATCAGCAGGAGTTTTCCTTGCCCATGTTTGACCTGATGCCATGAGCCTGGAGTCGATGTCAAGGACTCCAAAAGCAACTCCCTCCCAATTGAATACCACTGTCCAACCACATTTGGTGGTGATGGTAATGGTGATGGAGGGGTCTGGGACACTGTAAGGTATGTATCGGTGAGCATGATTATGTCAGGCTGTTGATTGACTAGTCTGTGGAACCGTCAGCAACTAACGATAGTTTTAAGTCATTTAAATTTGTATTTATGGGTGGTTGGAAAAGCTATAGCTTGAAGTTTATTTTTTTAATTTTTGTGGATCAAAAAAGTGAATCCTGGGTCTAGTTTCATTTCGAGTTTTTCTTTGTGCGTTGGAGCCATCAATTCTGAGGCCCTGTTTGTATACCTGCATTTTTAATTAGGTTTTACAACTCTTGAAGTGAAGAGCTGTGTTACCAAGGGGATTAGTAGTTTAGGGAAGTTAAACAAATGCAAGATAGCAAAAAAACTGTGCTGTTGCCTAGCAACAGGGTCCATGGAGAGAGACCCACAGAGAGACAGGGAGAAGCAGAAAGCAGTTTTAGTTCACTTGGTATGTTGATGCCCCAAGATGAAGGCAGAAAGGTGTCAGAACAAAGAAGAAAGGTCCCAAAGCCAGGGAGTGGAATAGAAAGGGGGTCCTTCTAGTCAAAGGAAAAGAACAGGAATCTGGAAAAGGTCCTGTTAAGTGAAGTTAAGAGTGAGGAGCAGAGGAAATGGCTCTGAATTAAAGAGACAGAGCTGCAGGGAGCAGAATTGGAATAAAGTGTGCTTTTGAGAAGACAGAAGCACTGAGGAGATAGTCAAAGGTCAGTGGCTCCTTGCTATGAGCCTGTGAAGCAGTGGTGTTCTGTTGGCACAGTTTGAATGCACATGGCAATCCAGGGGAGAGGAAAATCACAAGGAGATATCAAAACCTTGGAGGTGGTTCCTTGTTGAAGACATCTGAGAGAAAGTGTCATTTGGGAGAACATTCCAAGATGACTTCTTCAAGAGTGGAGTTTGGAAACCCTCATGTGAAAGACAGAGTTTCCATGAGACCGTTTGGCTCGCAGTGTGACGAGCGTCTGGGGAGTTGATGAGTGATCCATAGCATCTGCTTTAGGTGGCATCTGTCACTTGATCGTGGAGTGTGGTGTGTCCGACCACAGTTCGCCTATTGGTTTACATGGACTCTAATGTGAACATTATCGTATAAGATAGATATTGTAAGTAGTGTTACCCTTATGAATCTGTAGATATTTGTAAAGGTATGGCTACAGGTGAAGGAGTAGTGTGATATAGTTAATCTTTTTCTTGTTTAATAAATGTTTTATTCTTTTGATAAAAGTTCATCAGCAGACTTCTGTGACTCTGTTCAGTAGCCGCCCTCCACATTTCTAAACAAAAAAAAATAAAAGTTAGGATCTGTCAAGCCAGGTTTCACCCAGGGATCTGACTTGTTTGGTAGTAACATCAGCAGATCATGACAGGGCCAGCTTTCCCAATTTTGGCACAGGCTCCCACAAGCTAATAAGGAGGACTTCGTGGATCAACTGGGCTGAAGGTGCGATTGTTGTTTCCAATGCCTAGGTCAATGCTGGGTGATCCCTCCAGGATCATTCATTAACAACTTTGATGTATCAGTCTGATACAACTGAATGGCATGCAAAGCCATTTCAGAGGCCAGTTAAGAATCAACCCCACATTGTTGTGGGTCTGGGGTCTGGAGTCACATGTAGGCCAGACCAGGTAGGGACAGAAGATTTTCTTCACTCTAGTGAACGAGGTGGGTTTTTATGACAATTGTTTATTGGTCACGATTACTGATTCTACACTTATTATTGAATTTAAATTCCACCAGCTACCTTGGTGGCAGGAGCTTTAGCCTGGGCATCTAAATTGCTAATGTAATGATATTACCACTATGCTACTGTCTCCCTGTTTGTCATGTAAGTAGAAATTTTTGATGTCATGATTTGGGTACTTGATCTGCTAATAATTATTTTTCACTCTTAGCAACGCTGAGTGAAATGTGGATACTGTGGCCCAGATGTTCCGGTCTCCAGATCGTTGAAAAATGTATTATGACCCAAATGTGTGTCAGGACCTTGCAGAAGTCCCAACGCACTGACCTCTGAGGCAATTACCTGGGAAATTTGAACTTCCAATGGGCAATTCCCCTGCTCTTCATGACCTGCGAATGTCTCTGACTCTAAGTTAGAGTCAGAGACTTCAGACAGTTCTGATGTACTTACCTGGATAGTTATCCAGGAACTGTTAGACAGAAAAATCCTAGTCTAACCCCTGGGTAACTACTGAACTGACCTCCCAATCGCTCACACTAACCTCCCGACTACCCTCGCTGGTCCCCCAACTATCCCCCTGACCGACCCGCCCTGCCTACCCCACCTGACCCTCACAACCACCTGAGTGCCCAACCCAATCTGACTACCCCTCCAACCAGGTTAACCCCCCAACCACCTGACTACCCCTGACCAGACCTCACTCTCCCCTGACCAGACTACCCCTCCCAACTCAACCCGATTACCCTCTGACCCACCTACCTACTTCACACACCTACTCACCTGCCATGCTACCCAGTCCACCTCATCCACCTGCCACCTTACCCACTTACCTCACCCAGCCTGTCCACCCTACCATCCTACCCATTCACTCATTCATCCACACAGCCATTCACTAACATTCATCTAGGTAACTAATGCTGTAAAAAGAAGGCACGTCCAGTCTTCCCCCAACTCTACTCTGCTGCAATAGAATTCTCCAATGGACTATTCACTCCATATTTCTGGAGAATCTGGGCACTGGAGACCCGACCACAAATGCGTAGCTACGTAAAGGCACAGAAAAGTACGGTCGGAGTGGTAATCCATTGGTGATTGCCGCTTCATGGAAGATGCGGACCTGTCTTTCCAATTGGGTTTTCCCCAAGACATCAGTAAAACAAATGCCTAACATTACTTGACCATGCCATGCTCTTCTGCCCAAGACTGTGGGAGGAGGATCATGTCAAGCGTGAACACTGACATAGATCTTTTGGGCCAAATGGCTTATTTGGGGCTGGTCAGGTCAGGTGCGGGGTAGTCAGGTGTTGGAGATTAGTCAGGTCAAGTCAGGAGGGCAATCAAGTCAGGAGTGGCACTCAGTTCGGCTCAGGGTTTTGATTGGGGGTCGGGATGGTGGTCGGGATCAATGAGTATTCGGCTCTGGTCGGATGGGATAGTCGGGTCGGGTCAGAGTGTAGTCAGTTTAGGAGGTAGTAGTCATGGGGGTCAGAAGGTGTAATCAATGGGTCGGGAGTGGTAGTCAGGGGTCAAGGGAGGAGTTGGAAGGGTCAGTGTGAGTGACTTGGGGGTCAGTCTAGCTCCCTAGGAATTAGACTAGGATTTTTCTGTCTTACATTTTTTGGATAACTGTCCAGGTAGTTATCTCGGAACTGTCTGAAGTCTCCGACTGTAACTCAGCGAAAGTCCCAGGGAGCAGGTTAATTGCCCATCAGAAGTTCAAACGTCCCAGGTAATTGTCTTGGAAGTCAGTGCATCAGGACTTCCGTGGTGTTCAGATGTGAATCTTGGGCCATACGTCTGGTGTCCAACAATCCGGAGACCGGAAGCTTTGAGCCATTAACTTTGTCATAAATCGCTAGTCACTCCTCAGTCATCAAATTGCCCACTTTCAACCTCTCTGTTCAGCAGTACCAACACATTTGATCTGTCCCACTGAACTGATTTCTTCCTATTTTGACTCTATTTTTCTCTGCTTGTCCTGTCTCTTCCCACTTACATCTGTGACACTTTCAATGTCCTCCATCGCTATGGCAGTTTCCAATTTCCTGTCCCTCTCCGCCATGGATGTTCAATCTCTCTGTACCTCCCTCTACTACCTGGACAGTCTGAGGGCTCTCCTCTTTTTCCCTGAATAGAAGCACAACCATCCCCTTCCAGTACAACAAAAATTAAAATACCTGGAAAAACTCAGCAGGTCTGACAGCATCTGCAGAGAGGAACACAGTTAACATTTCGAGTCCATATGACTCTTCAACAGAACTATGGAAAAATAGAAAAGAGGTGAAATATAAGCTGGTTTAAGGTGGGGGGGCGCGGTGAGGGCTGGGACAGGTAGAGCTGGATAGAGGGCCAGTGATAGGTGGAGATAACCAAAAGATGTCATAGACAAAAGGACAAAGAGGTGTTGAAGATGGTGATATTATCTAAGGAATGTGCTAATAGGTGACATTAAGGGTAGAAAGCAGGACGAGCAAGGTACAGATAGCCCTAGTGGGGGTGGGGTTGGGGTAAGGGATCGAAATAGGCTAAAAGGTAGAGATAAAACAATGGATGGAAATACATTTAAAAATAATGGAAATTGGTGGGAAAAGAAGAATATACATAAATTATTGGAAAAAAGGTGGATCGGAAAGGGGGTGGGGATGGAGGAGAGAGTTCATGATCTAAAATTGTTGAACTCAATATTCAGTCTGGAAGGCTGTAAAGTGCCCAGTCGGAAGATGAGGTGCTGTTCCTCCAGTTTGCATTGAGCTTCACTGGAACATTGCAGCAGGCCAAGGACGGACATGTGGGCATGATAGCAGGGTGGAGTGTTGAAAAGGCAAGCCACAGGGAGGACTGGGTCATGCTTGCGGACAGACCGAAGGTGTTCTGCAAAGCAGTCACCCAGTCTGCATTTGGTCTCTCCAATGTAGAGGAAACCGCATTGGGAGCAGCGAACCGGCTGGAACTTGTTCTCACATTGAATAACTTCTCTTTTAAATCCATTCACTTCCTCCAAATAAAAGATGTTGACATTGGTACCCGCATGGGTCCGAGTTAATCCTGCCTTTTTGTGGGATATGTGGAAAATTTCTTGTTCCAGTCCTACACAATCTTCTTCCATCACCTCTTTTACCGGTACAATGATGACTTTAGCAGTGCTGTTTCCTGCTCTCACACTGAACTGGAAAATTTCATCAACCTTCCTTCCAATTTCCACCCTTGTTTCACCTTCACATAGTCTATCATGAGCTCTTCCCTTCCCTACTTCAACTTCTCTGTCTCCATTTCTGGGATAAACAATCAACCAATATTCATTATAAGCCCATTGATTCCCAAAACTAACTTGATTACACTCGTGCAAACCCTGCTTCCTATAAGAACTCGATTCCATTCTCCCAACTTCTCCAGCTTCATCACACCTATTCTGATAGTGCAACCTTCCAAAGCAAAGATTTCAACATGTCTTCTTTTTCCACAACTGAGGATTCCCCCCAACATAGACGACAGGGCTCTCTGCAGTGTCTGCTATTTCCTGCCCATCTGCTCTAATTCCTTCCTTTCCTCACAGAACTCTGATGGGGTCCCCATTGTCCTCCTCATCTTCCACCCATCAGCCTCCATGTTCAATGGATCATCCTCCATCATTTATGTCACTTCCAATGTGACACCACCACCAAACAGGTTTCCTTCCAACATTCCAAAGTTCACTCAATGATATCCTGGTCCACTCCTCAGTCACTCCCAAAACCCTTCCCACGGTACCTTTCAATGCAAGTGCAGGAGATGAAACACCTGCCCATTTCCCTCCTCTGACCTCACTGTTCAAGGCCCTAAACCCTCCTTGCAGTCCAAACAGCAATTTGCTTGTACTTCTTTCAATCTACTTTACTGTATTTGGTGCTCACAATGCGGTCTCCACTAGATTGGAGATTGGGTATCAGCATTCTGGAAAACCTCCAGTTCCAAGTTTCCGATTGCCTGTCATTTTAATTCTCCACTTTGCTCTCATATTGGCTACTCTGTCCTTGGTCTCCTGCAGTGTTCCAGTGAAGCTCAATGTATGCTCAAGGGACAGAACCTCATATTTCAATTCAGCACTCTACAGCAGTGCTTCCCAAACTTTTTGCAGTGTGACCCAATTTTTACCTTTGAAAATTGCTGTGACCCTGGAGTTGGGTGGGGGTTTGCAGTGTGGAGAGCTGTCAGAGCAGAAAGGAGGGATAGCTGTCATAGCAGGAGCTTAGCTAGACAGCGATGGCTTTTTCAGTGATTGTTCTGCAGGCATAGATGGGGCTTCAAAGAAAATTCTAATAGGAAACGCAATTTGAATCGGGGATCGAAATATAAACTTGCGGGCACGTATCAAAAGGCCATGGAGCTGCTCCCAGGACTGTCTCACCAGTGTCTCAACTCCACGGACACCAATACTGCCTTGGAGCTCTCAACCCAAATTGCTTGTCCCGCAACCCCAGTGGGAACCCATGGACTACACCCCCTGACACACCCGACAGTTTGGGAACCCCTGCTCTACAGTCTTCTGGAGTCAACATTGAGTCCAACAATATCAGCCTGTATTTTTCTGCCCTGGCCCTGCCACCCCACACCTCCCCGCCTCCACCCCCGACCACTATCATTGTTTCCATTTTTTTTGCCTCGATTTTCCTTTTTGCTTTTGGATGGTAGCTGTTCCTCACATAGCCATTAACTCTTCCTCGAAACACATCTCTTGTTTTTTTTACTTGTCCCATTGTCAATCCCTTTGGTCTTACACCAACAACTCTTTTGTCATTTAACCTCTGTTGTCTTCCACCCTATGAAGGACCTTCCTTTCTGTTTGTTTTTCATCTCTCTGTCAGTGTAGATAACGCTGAACTGCCTGTACCTAAAGAGGTACCTGATGTTGCTGCAGTTCCAGATAATGTGGATCCTGTAAGAAATTCAAAAGACGTGGAGTTACAACATTCTACCCAGATCAGGAAACCACCTGAGAGACTGAACCTATAATTCCATGACCAGTGTACATATTTGTAATGTCATGAAGGCAGATGTTCTTGTAAATACAAACTGTACAAAAAACTTAAAGGAGGATGAATGTAGTAATTGTAGCTTTAAGGAATGTAGTGACTGTAGCTTTAAGACTTATTGTGTTGTATAATATCACATGACAGTGTGAGTGAATCAGCTCTCAGTATGGGGAACCTTTGAGTGGGAGTTCTACTTCAAGTTGAGGAGCTCAATGGGAGCATATAACAGCTGCTGCAGTCTGTAAATAAAGTTTGATATTTCTAATGAGAAACCTGCCTGGAAAATCAAGTCCATAACAAACTGGCAATGAGGATATATCGGGTCTGGCGTTGTCCCTAGCCTAGCGACTGTGAGTATCTTGTGTAAACAGAAGAAAAGGAAGATATACTCACCAGATATGCCGCATTTTGGCAGGATTGACCTCTTCAAACCATCCACAGAGGATTGGTGTCAATATGTAGAATGCCTCTATTTTCAGGCAAACCAAATAACGGGGAAGGAAAAGAGGAGAGCAATTCTCCTAAGTGTTTGTGGGAGTAAATCCTATAATTGAATCCAAAGTTTGACAGCCCCGAACACCCTGATTCGAAGACCTTTGGTGAATTGGTAGACCTCGATAAGGGGCACTTTCAACCCAACCCTCAATCACCATGCAGAGGTTCAGGTTTACTTTGAGAGTTAGAACTCTGACCATTGCTACATATGTGGCGAAATTGAAGCAACTGACTGAACACTGTGATTTCAGGGAGACCCTAAGTGATATGATCAGCGATCGTTTGGTCTGGGGTGCAAAATGACGTCATTCAACAACGATTATCAGCTGAAGCAAACCTTGATTTTAACAAAGCATTTGAATTAGCGCTCGTGATGGAAAGTGAAGAACAGGACGAGCAGGCTATATAAGGTGCACAAAATGGCAGTGTTTTCCAATTGAGATGGGAATGGACAGTCAGGTGTGGTGCGAAAAGTTGGGACTCCGCCGCAAAGCGGGAGACAGTCCCCACTACCTGAAAATTTAAAATAAATACAGGAAACAGCTCAGCAGCAAATCTGAAAATGAATTGTTATTGATGTGGAATGAATCACACTCCTGAAACATGCCATCTTAAAGAGATGGAGTGCTGTTTTTGCTATAAAAGAGGGCACATACTGAAGCATTGTAAAGCAAGATTGAGACAGACTCCTAGGCAGCAAACTAAGTTAATTGAAGTACATAATGTGGAAGAACCAGCAATTCTGATATTTACTCCCTATTTAATGTAAAAGTAGGGAAGTCAGAGCAAATCACTGTTACTCTGCAGGTAAATGGATAACCTTTAATGATGGAAGTGGACACTGTTGCTTCAACCACTGTACTGGGAGAGCACACCTTCAAATATTTAAACAAGGGTACTCAACAATTGAATTTGGAGCAGACTTCAGTCAAATTGAAAACTTATACTGGCGAAGCTATTCAAGTGAAGAGTATTACCATTATACCTCTTTATTACAACATTCCACCTCGATCAGGAAACCATCTGAGAGACTGAACTTATAATTCCATAACCTGTGTATATATCTGTAATGTCATGAAGGCAGATGTCCTTGTAAATACAAACTGTACAAAAAATTTAAAGAAGGATGAATGTCATAATGGTAGCTTTAAGGAATGTAGTGACTGTAGCTTTAAGACTTATTGTGTTGTATATCACCTGACAGTGTGAATGAATCAGCTCTAAGTACAGGGAACCTGTGAGTGGGAGTTCCATTTCAAGTTGTGGAGCTCAATAGAAGCATGTAACTGCTGCCACAGCCTGCAAATAAAGGTTGAAGTTTCTAAAGAGAAACCTGCCTGGAAAATCAAACCCATAACATTTTCAGATTTCCAGCATTTGCAGTATTTTGCTTTTGCTCTTTTATGGTAGTTCAGTGGAAGGTTAAAGGTTCCAGTCTAGTATTAGGAGCAAAGGCACATAATTGAATCCACAAATAGCAACCAGCTGATTGACCTATTTTGGTTGCTGTTGATTGAAAGATTAATTTTGGCCAGGACTCTGAGATGCATGGTCATAAACCTAAAACTTTAACTCTGTTTTTCTCTCAGGGGAGTCTGCCAGATCCGCTGAGTTTTTGAGTTATGAGGTTTAGTCTTATATTAGAACAGGGCTACAAATGAGTCCTGGACAAAATTAATCTTTCAATTTTGTGCCAATAACTGCTCTTCAAGGGTAATTCATATGGTATGAAGGGCATTGAAACATCCTGAGAAAGGTGAAAGGACGCCATATCAAAATGCAATCTCCCTTCACCCCAGCACCAAAGCCAAGTACGGTATCCATTCAGAAAAACTGCGGAGGACGCATGCGCCAGCCCAAGGTACGCAGCATCAGGAGCTGGGAACGCAGTCGCCTCCAGTTCAACCAATCAGATTGCGGCAACCCTGCGCGCAGCCAATCCCTGCCCTCCTCCGATGATTGACAAGGGGGTTTTTTGGGCGGCCATTGAAGTTTTTTTCGTTCCATTGATGTGACGCAGTCGCAAGTTGCAGAGCTCTGGCGTGGAGAACTGGTCAAGCCGGTTCGCTTCTTTGAGTTTGAGCCCACGGGTTCTGGGTCTGGGTCTGGGTCCTGGTCTTGTGGGGCAAGGCGCCTTCCCGGTACTAGCTGTGAGTTCCTGATTTTAATGCACAGAAGGGTTAAGACTGAGGTAAAACTCTTTTTCTCCAATGACATTGGTAATTTCTTGGATATTATATCGTCACTGGGGTCGGATTTACCCGCATCTTGGTTACAGAGAGAAACTCCTCGAAACAGGATTATACTGAGCGTCACGCCTCACTTAAATATTTCACACTGACGTTATGGAAGAGGACATTCCTGACTAGAATGGTGAATAGGTTAGGCGAGGTTGGATGTACTTTGTTCTTTTGATGATTTGAGATTGCTGCAGGATTGCTAACAAGGCAATTAGTTACTGCAAAGGAATGTCAAACTTGCGCTTCAAGTATTAACCACAGCACATAGTTTATTTTCCGACGAAATCTGTTTTGAGGTAATTTTATTTCCAGATTTTTCCGCCTCGTTTATTGACAAGCCATGCCAAGGTAAATAGATGCATGTTGCTGTTATCATATTGTAACTAAAATGTCACTTTGACATCAAAGTTGCAGCTTTCCAGAATCTGACCAATTTGTTGTAGATGATGAAAGATGGATATAGTTGGATTTTTTTTTATCTTTGTGAACTTATTATTAATTTTTGCTGGGAGTTTCTTCTTTTGAAGACATTGACTTTGTGGTCTTATAATTTGATGAACGTGTATGTATATATTACACTTAGTTTGTTATTCTTAGGTTCGGAAGTGTTACTTACTAGAGTTTTCAAATGGGGAGAATGCAGGTAGTTGAAAAAAATCACCACTGCCATAATAACTTGAAATTGCTTCTGCTTCCAATATTTACCTAATATAATTTTGAAGAAGTCCCTACCTCAGATTTACTGTGAAGTATTCTATACAACTGTTGTGAAGAAGCTTCATCCAACCCTTCTCCTTATCCAGTGATAGCGAATAGATGATCCATCATGAATCATTTTTCCAGCACTCTATTTTTATCATTATTGACTAAGCAGAACAAATCCGCTATCAAAATGCTTCATAATTTCAATTGACTGTAATGAAATATCATTTTGGCATTTTCTATTGTAAAGTGAAAAATTCTGGTACTTCGTGTTATGGTAGGTGGATGGTAAATGCCAAGCTGCCCAAATCCCAGAGGGAAACTTGAAGGAGCTGCCGCATCAATTTGCAATTTCTACTTATTTTGAGATGTGGGCTTTGAATTCTGTAAAAAGGCCACCAAGTCTTATAGGTTTCTTACATAACTAAATTAAACCTCCATCAATAGAAGGAAATATTTTAAGCACGTATGTAGATCTACAAATTACTACTATGTTGAAACCCCAGTTACACCTCTGTTAAGGCAACATTGAGAGATATAGGTTTTTAATAACAAAATAACACAATACCCTGATCAGTTGAATTGAAAGTGAGTTTTTCTCAGCTTCAGTTCCTCATAGACAGCTGCTTGATGCTTAAATGCTGGAGGCTTTTCACACTTGTTAGATTTTAGAATCCTGCCCTTACACACAACCTTTGCTCCTTTATACGCATTTTCCCTTTTGAGTGCAAATTCCCTTTGTTTCACTATGTTTTTGGATTTTATCTTTCTGGACTTTGTTTTTCTGATAATCTATCATGGTACCAATTTTACCAGTAATCTTTGGGAAAAATAAGCACACTATTTCTTAACTTCTCCCTAACATTTCACCCCCTCTTTTGAATTCAAGCTAGTCTAGTTTATTCAAAAAGCAAATGTTCCCTTTACACCTATGTTTACCTACTTAACATCTCAAACCTAGCTTATTTTCTGTTACATCAAAGCCTTCAGACGAGTTACCTTCAATTAAGACCCCCCTCCCCCACCCACACACACACACACACACACACACACACCACTATTACTCTTCAATAAACTCCAATAACATGAAAATTATATCTTCCACAAGCTTCAGGTAACTGTAGCTTCCTATGTCTGGCATCCTAGTGAAATAAAAACAAAATGCTGCAAAAATGCAGCAGGTCGAGCAGTATCTGTGGAGAGCAACAGAGTTAGTTTTAGGACAAGGACATTTTCATCTGCAGTGTTTTGCTTTGTATCTATGTATCATTGTATGATACCAGGGTATCTATGCTGAATGCTCTGTGTTTTTCATATTTCAAAATTTTTGCATTCCAAATCTGGTTAGGCCAGTTAAAATAGTGTGCAATGTTTTGAATGAGTTCGTTTATTTCTCTTGCTCTTAAAGTCAAAATTTTATTGCGTTTGTTTGGCTTTATCTACTTGTATTTGCACGTTAAGTGATTGCTCCTTTTTTTTTTCATTTCTCCCAAAATGTATTAATTTACTCTTCACATACTTATGCCATTTTGCTAACTTGTCTGTCTTGGAGTATTTTACAGTCTCTCCCTGTTAGTATTTGTTCAAGACAAAAGTAGGTTTATGTTAAGTCCAAATATATATTGGAGTCAAATTGGACGTAATACTTAACCCTTGGTATGGCACCCACTTCTTGTAGGTGACCAACATCCTGTTATCTGATTTCTGTATCTTACCCGCGAACTTACTGTTGCAATTTTTCATACCAGGCTCTTGAATTTTTCCGATGGAGCTTCTTGTAAGAAACTGTCAAGTACCTCCTGAGTACACTTTTTTCCAAGTGACCATTTGGATAGAGAAAAAGCAATGGAAAAATTATGATAAAGTGAAGGGAAATCTAAGTTTCCTGCACTTTTAATTGGTTTTTGTATTTGTGTTGTGCTTTTAAATTCTAGTAGAAGTCATCATTACAAGTCCCATCCTTTTTTTTAACTGTACCAAGAATGGTGAATCATGCACAAAAAAAGAAAATTAAGTAATGTGACTGTGATGAGAGCAGAAGGAGAGAAAAGTTATATTCAGTAATCACATACTGCCATCTCATTTCTCAAATCCCTGGTTACTGACCGCTCTTGTGCCATGTGTCTGACAGCTTAATCTCTCCATCCTGCCTAATTTTAATACCCTTGTTTTGTTAGCTGAGTAGGATAATTGATCTCTAGCTCTGTCATTTGCTGAGGATAGCCCCTAATTTCACAACCTCAGCTCCAGTGGGTGTAATTGTTTACTTGGTGCACAACCAGCTGATCTAACATTGTTTGGGTTCACCACATCCAGCTCTGGGCCTCTTATATTCTGGGCTTCTATTCTTTGGATCACTGAGTGGGCTAAGACTCCTTTTTATTTTCTACGCTCAACTGCTTCCTTAAGTTTTTGGCTTTCAGGCTTTCCACTCCTTGCACAGTAGAAGGAGCTTGCTTCTCTAAGCCTTGCATCGTTGCCTTCAGTAAAAACCTGCAAAAAAAGAAAATCTCATTGCTTGACTTTGTTGTGCCCCATCCTCTAGTCTTTCTTGGCTGTCTGTTTACCACATGCTAACCTCAAGTAACTTGGGACTGTTGTACTGTTACGGTCTATGTAAATGCCTCGTTCTGCTTTTCAGCCCATCAAGTTTATGCCAGTCTTTTCCCCATTTGAATCACCCACACTGCTACTTTCTTTTTCTACATTTGAATAAGTTATCATTGAAGCAGCTTTCCAGTTCTGTTTTCAATTCTCCATCAACCCTTTGAGGAAGGGTATTCCCCATTCTAACCCGTCAAATTTTTTTGTGACTTCCCCTTTTTTAATAAGTTTCTGCCCGCCTGCAACTGACTCATTGATCAGAGGAGCAAATGATTTATTCCACTGTGGCCCTGAATGTGGAAGACCTTGGTTATCATCATCAGCCATCTCAGCTGTAATGGAAAAAGTCCCGAAACCTTGTGGGCTGTAATCCATCATTTGATGTCATTTCCACCAATCTAAATTTTAAAAAATTGCTTTCAGTTCTTGTGCCAATTCTGTTTTAGTCCAGAATGTAACCAGCAGTCAATTGCTGCCAAATCTTTTCTTCAGCACTGCTGTCAGCTTAGAGATAAAATACAGCTCACATTTTTTTCCAAATTAAAGAAAGAACACCCAGGATACTGAGAGCTCATTACTTTCCCACAATGGTATGGCACTGGACAAGATGCGCTCCTTCTAGTCAGATTGCCTAGTTTTTATCTTCAGTAATATCTGGTTAGTTTGCACATATTGTACACTATTGCCTTCCCTCAGAAAAAATCTTCAGGCTCAGTGTTTATATCAAGGTTTCAGGCGAAGGATGGCACTTCTTCAGAATAAGTAGTCGGTGACTGACTTTTTGGCAGATACTCCTTGCAATTCCTGAGGACAGCTTCAAAAATTGTAAATTCCTTCTCCAAATGTTCATCCAATTCAAGTATCAGTGAACCTTTTCACTAGCTTTCTTCGCAGCACCAGTTGGGTCTCAGAGCAGTCCATTAGGCCATGCCCACCAACAAAAAAAAAGGCAAGCATTTAAAGGGGACTTGCGGCTATCAGAAATCAGCCTGAGCTCCACGGCAGCCTGCTGCCTCTGAGCTTATGAGCCCAAAATATCGTATCGCAATCCACTGTTTGGGAAGCCCTGCTCGACTTTCTTTACAATGGTTTAGTGAAATGGTTTCCAACTGAATGAAAATACTTTGTCCTGTTGAAAATAACTCGTAGCTATGTACTGTATATGATTCAACACCTTGTGTATGAGTATTATGTACCCCATATAAATGCAATTTCCAGGCCAGCAATTGAGGAACTCAGTATAATTCTGCTGGCTTTGGAAACAATGTGCATGATTGAAGTGAAAGGCCAAACATTGTCCAGGCCAGATATTCTCTGGTAGGTAGCTGTTGCATGGAGATTTACAGTAGTTACAAGATGGGCATCAGACTTGCTTTTTATCTGCAAAGGGAAAGATGACCAATAAAATTTCTTCTGAAATTTTAAAAAATTGTTTCAGTCAATAAAAATTTTGTGCAGAAGCAGTGAAGCTTTTACACAATGTTGGATTTGTTATTTATTTGTACCTTTCAGTTGCTGTTTATTTTGTAGTTTGTGTGTAAAAGGGATATAATTAAATCATTCTGAAGTGAGCATTGGGAGAAATTGGCGACTTTTTTTTCAAAATGTTTCCTACAAATATCTCGTCATTGGACATTATTTTTAACTGACTGCAACATGTATATTTATTGATTGAAATAAATGCTGATGCCTATTTTAATGAGTTTTGTTCTGAAGTTGCATCAGACTGAATTGGGAAGAAATGATTAGTAATGATGAACACCTTGTTCTTTGATAGGTGCACACAGTGGAATTTCAACGAAAAGAAGTTGGCTGTTCATATCATTATATTGGAAAGACATCTGAATCCCAAGAGAAGATTAAGAACCAAGAATCTGTAGCTCTGTAAACACACAATCAGGATATTTTGTTCTCCTCCAAGATGGATATTACAACCGATTGTAAACAAGATCTCTCAAATGAACTCTATAGACTTGGAACATTTATCGACTTTCCATCTGATGTCCCAGTGTCTGATGCAACATTGGCCAGAGCAGGTTTCTTTTATACTGGTGTCAAAGACCAAGTTAGATGTTTTAGCTGTGGTGGCATAGTAGAAAACTGGCAGCATGGAGATTCTGCTATAAGAAAACACAGGCAGCTATTCCCAGCTTGTCCATTTATTAACCGTACATGCATGAATGAACAAATGAACTCTAGCTTTCCAGTCATGTTTCATGACCCCTCAAACTCTGAGGAAGTAGCTAATCATCACCCTTCAGAAAATGGCCCTTGCAGCCACTTGAATGGTGATTGCCAATTTCATAACCAACTTCTCAGCGATCCTGTGAAAAGTAGAAGTATTGAAGACATGTCCCATCTTCGACCCAAGAATCCTGCAATGTGCAGTGAAGAAGCCAGACTCAAAACCTTCACTACGTGGCCTAGTTATGGCATTGTAACACCAAGAGAGCTTGCTAAAGCAGGGCTTTATTATTTATGCAAAGATGATCATGTACAGTGCTTTTGTTGTGCTGGGTTAATGAAAAATTGGGAACCTGGAGATCGAGCAATGTCTGAGCACAAGAGGCATTTTCCTATGTGTGCTTTTGTTTTGGGACACTCTGTTGGAAATATACCAATTGATCCAAATTGCAGCAGAAAATATGTTAACCAGCCATTAAATGGTGAACCAAAAGCAAACTTTTTTAATCTATCCAAACACCCAGACAAGCAAACATTAGAATCCCGGCTTCAGACATTCAAATGCCCAGAACGTTTTCCACTGAATACTGCTGACCTAGCAGGAGCTGGGTTTTACAGCACAGGTATTGTAAATTTCTTGAAAATTCAAAGTAGTAAGTATAGTTCAGACGCATGAGCTGAATAAAACAATTATTTTGTTTCTGTTTCTTGCAGTTAAAAATAGCCATTGCACTTCATCAGTGAAAGTGTAGAAATGGAAAACATGTTTAAAAAATAACTTCTGTGTTAATGTTTGTCATTGAGGAAGAGGATAACATGCCAAACATCCCAAGGAAACTAATATTGAATTGGAAATGGCGTTTCGCCTAAGTTAGAAAAATAACTAATGAAGAAAATAATGGGACTGGAATGATAAATCTCCAGGACAAGATGTTTTCCATTCCAGAGCTTTAAAGGACGTAGTAGATGCCATAACTATAATATTCCAAAGTTCTCTTGATTCAGGAACCATTGCTTTAGATTGGAAAATTGCACATGCCACTCTGCTATTGAAGCAAGGTGAGAGATGGGAACCAGGGAATTATGGACTTGTTAGCCTAACATTTGTTAACGGGCTATTTATGCAATCTACAGTTAAGGATAGGGTGATAATACCTTACTTTCAAGTGATCAGGGAGAGTCAGGGTAGATTGGTGAACCTGATTTTTTTTTTTCATTTTGAGGAGATGACTGAAGTCTTGGCCAGGGAAATGTCTATGGATGCTATTTATATGGACTTCCAGAAGGCACTTGATAGACGTAAACTGTTAGCTCATGGTGAGGCTTGCGGAATGAAGACAAGTTATTGGCCTACTTCAGAAATAAGCTGAGCTGTAGGAAATTGAGTAGGGAGAATGGACAGGTACTCTAATTGACAGGATGTGACCTAGTGGGATCCCACAGGGATCAGTGTTGGAGCCTTGGTATTATGATTGCAATTAGTTAACAGCTTAACTGTGTGTGAACTTATAATGAAATTTGATCATTAATCATGAATAATTCTATGGCGGTCCCCTCTTTGGTTCTCAGACAAAATGCTGCAGAAAACTATCCCAGACATAGTGAAGAATTTCAGCTTTCTGACAGGCTTGTCTGCTCACCCCATTAAAATCTCTGTCTTTACTGCATGCTTATCTAATTGCTGCATGTATACAATCTACCATTTATAGCTATTACCAAGACGCAGATACACAACCTGTGCTACAGTCTTAAATCTTTTTCAGTTTCTTCATTCTATCCATCAAGTGTATCCACTGTCTGCTTGTCTCTCGTATCCTCTTAATGTTGAATTGAATTTGTTCCTGAGCACGAAGGCTACTCCTCCCCTCTATCATTTTCTGTACCTTTCTTGTAGACCTCACTTGGTTTATTTAATTCCCAGTTTTGGCAGCCTTGCAGCTGTGTCTCAGTAATTTACACCTGCAATTCATTCAGTTTTTTCCTTTATACTGTGTGCATTTATAAAAGAATGCTTATTTGGGCCACACATTAACCTGTGCTTCTGCTCCAATACTTTACATGCATTTCTTATTTTTCTCTCCTGGTTTAATTACTTCGCAACTTTTAGTTTTCCTTTTTTACCTGTACTGTTACCTAAAGCACAATCTCTGGTTTGTCCACTACTTCCCTTTCATTTGTTTTCAAATCATTATCTAAACAATTTGCACTGAACCACTCCCCATACCAGCTTTTGGGTCCTTGTGGCTGCCCCTCTCATTACTGCTGCTAGGTCCCTGATTCCATCTCAGTTCAGGTGAGCTTGTTCTTCCCAATGTCTTTGATCCCAAAGTGGACTATAATAGCTGGATCCTCCTCAGTACTTTGCAGTCATGTGATATCCTGAACCCTGGCAGGCAATGCAAACTTAGGAATCATCGCATTGCAACTGTACTGTCCCTCTGACTGTATTGCCTCCTACTACTACCGTATTGCTTTTTACTTCCTGCCACCTGACCACCCCCACCAATCTCCAGCGTTTTGTACCAAGGTGTTTTGGATAGTTTGCTGATCCAATGTGTAGACTTTATCCTCATCCACACAGATAGCAAAACCTCAAACATGTTGGGTGAGACACTGCCAGTGCTGTACCTGGATCCCCTTGTGTGCCTCACCTGCAGTCACATCCTCTTGTCCCTAATCACTAATCAGACTGTTATGAATGTGAAGTTTTATAAGATGGTTATATTTTGGACTGTCTCTTTTAATAAATGGTAAAACAGGTGATGGTTGTTATGGGGACTGGGAGCCCAGGTTGAGACTTAATGAAACCCGCATGCCACATTTCAAAACTGAACACACTGTGGGAGGCAGCTGTTCTTGCTTTATGCAAACGTGGAGACTCCCAGGTGGTCCGATTTTAAAAACCCTGGACACAGATAGATGGGGAGAAAGTGTGTCCTGTAGAGAGAGAGAGATGAGGACAGCAGCCGTGCAGAGGGAAGAAGGTTTTTTTTTCTTGGTTGGCTTCCAGAGGGATTGTAGGTGTGAAGACGTTCTTTGGTCCAAGAGACAGAATCTGTGGAAATTTAAGGATTAATCCTGGCGGGAGAGAAGTTTGGAATTTCTCAAAGATGGTCACTGGACACTTCTCCACGTTTTGTTGAGTTGTGGTGAGCCAGTTGCAAGCTGGGAGTAACCTTGTATTGTTTCCTGTAAAGATCGCAGTTCTGTGGAGAGCGTGGTGCAAAGTTTAAATATGGCATGGGGTTTTCAAGTGTGCGGAGATATTCTTCTTTTGTAGTTGGTGTTAATTGTTGACAAATGTTGAGTCAATGTTGATTTTAGTCTTTTAATTTTGCTTATTCATTTATGGGTGTTTATTGTCCTCATTCAGAGGGCATTTTTAGAAGTCAGCTGGATTGCTGTGGGTCTGGAGCCATGTGGACGGCAGATATTATGACACTCAGCAATGGTTTTGTGATCATTATCAGACTTTTAATTCCAGATTTTTATTGGATTTAAATTTCACCATCAGCTGTGGTGTGATTCGAACCTGCACATCACCCTGGGTCCTGTGGATTACTAGTCCAGTGACAAGACCACGATACCACCGCCTCCCCATACAAGATTTTAGGTTCTGAGACTTTTATGATTCCTTTTAAGTTGGTCGCTGGGAGCTCATATACATTTTTAAAGTTATCAGTCTCTATGGGGATCATAACATGACATTTACAATTTCTAACATAAGGGATGGGACTGCCTCCCGGATCAAATCGTCCAGGCAACTCCTTCCCTGTCTTGATGCCTTGAAATACCTGCACCTTTGTCTCTAGCTCAACAACTTTGAACTGAACTTGCTCAGATGCAGACGTTTATTACAGATGTTTGTCTTGGATCACAGTACTCTTGCAAACTCCGAATGCTGCAGTTGCAGCGCACTGCCAGCGCTACCGTCCATATCTAACTTTGTTTCGTTTATTTAATTGAAATCTTTGTTTCATCAATATGGATTTCTGGTTCATATAATTTATTATAGGTAGATTAAATGTTAACCTAAGACTTACCCCATCGCCCTTTGTACTGTAATGTCAGTTTGCAATTTTTTTCCCCATGCTGCTCTTGGCTTTGCCCTTGGGTAAACAAACACATTTACAATATAAACAATACTATGCTCATTATTAAGCCCTGATTCTGCTACTAGCTCTATGCTGACTGAGTTTCCCTGTCTGGTGTAAACTGCTGCCACCCTCTTTTTCAATCTCAGTTGCCTGGAGTTTCCACTGTCTCTCTAATTGGTGTTGCCATCATGAACGGGTATAGAAAATCATCAATAAGACTAATGCAGTGTTGGCCTTTATACCTAGTGGACTATAAGACAAGGGGCTAGAAATTTATGCTACAGCTATACAAAGCTCTTATAAGAATGCACCTTACTACTATACTGTGAGCAGTTCTGGATACCAACCCTTCAGAAGAATATGTTGGCCTTGGAGGGAGCACTGTAGATTCCCTGGAATGATACCTGAAGTTGATGTTAAATTACAAGGAGAAATTATACAAACTAGAGTTGCTTGGAATTTAGAATGTAATAAGATTTTATCCAAGTTTTAAAATGTGAAGGCAAAATGATGGGATAAATAGAAACTATTTTTGCTGGTTCGCGGTACCAAGACCGGGGCGGGGTATAGACTTAAAGCAAGAGAGCCAGGTCCCTCGGGAATGAAATTAAGAATAGTTCTACACATAAAGGGTAGGAGAAGTTTGGATCACTCCACCATGGACATACGTTGATGCTAGGCTAGCTATTAATTTTAAATCTGGAATTGATGCATTTTATTAACAAAAGATATTGACAGATTATGGAGCAAAGTCAGCTATGATCTCATTGCATGGTCTATTCCTGTTTCAAAATTCTCAAGCATATTTGGAGAAATTTGAATCTGTTTGAGTTTAAGCTTTTAAAATTCTTTTGAAGTAGATCACCATTCTATATAAATAGATATACAGTGATGTAAGCAGGTGTTTTCCTTAATGAATAAGGGAAAATAATTACTTAAAATTATTTGTTACAAAAATGCTAATAACATTAAAAATATTCAAATGTAAATAAATAGTGGGCCGAATCTTCAGAGGAGTGGCAGTCAGTGTCAGATTGGGACTTAACTCCTACTTACTTAGCTTGCACTGGAGCTCCATATTTCTCACCCAGACATCTGAACCAGGCCCCCTGAGAAATGTGGAAGAAATCTGCTGCTAGAGTCCTTCCTTCATAGTGTAGGACAGATGAGGGAAACCAAGCTATGCCCCTTTTTTCTTTTTTACAGCACTAGCTGCTGCATACTGGTAATTGTCCTAAAGCCACTTTGTCAAGTTGTAGAGAGAAGCTAAGTAGGTGAGGGGGTTGGATGTGGGGGGTATATGGAGGTCAGGGGTATAGCTACCTAGGAGTTTGAATTAGTTTTAATCTTCCTAACTTTTCCTGAGTAACTATTCTGCTAATAAGTCAGAACCACCTGAAATTTCAGACTTGAAATTGGAGTTTGAGGGTTCCGGAAGCAGGATAATTGCCCAACGGAAGTTGAAACCTTGGCAATTCCATCAAAATGCTTACACTGGGACTTCAGAGGGGTCCCCCAGGGCATCTTCCTCCAGGGTACAACTGGAAGATTTGGTCCAATATTATGGCTAATTATTATGGAAAGAAACTGCATCACCCTCTCACCCCCAGCTAATTGGCACATGGAGGCTAGGTTGGTTATGAATGGCAGATTTCCTACTTTTGAGTTATGGAAATGAAACAGTTGGGTCATTGAGTGGAAACCTTGGCTTTTGATAAAGTTTTTCCTGAGGTCAGAGATGCCAAGATAAATTGTAGATGTCCAGCTAGCAGTTGATTTAATCCAATCATAGTTTACTATCTGGAGCCTGTGTTGCTGTGCATTTAGTTGGCCATCACGGGTTTCAGTTTGCAAACTTGGCAAGATAAATTTAAGAGGTAAACATCTGTTTTGTTAGAACATGAGAAATAACAGTAGTAGACCATAAAGCCCTTTAAGCTTGCTCTACTGTTCAATATGATCATGGGTGATCATCAGCCTTAACTCCACTTTCCTGTCCCTTTGATTTGCTGAGAGAGACAATCCCCTGGGATAGAGAATTCCAAAGGTTAACAGCCCTTTGAGGCCAAGAGAAATTTCTTCACTCAGTCATAAATAATATGCCCCTTATCCTGAGACTATACCCCTGTGTTCTAATTCTCTAGCCAGGGGAAACAACATCTCAGTATCTACCCTGTCAAGTTTCTTCATAAACTTGTATGTTTCAATGAGATCACCTTCTCATTTTTTCTAAACATTAGAATATAGACCCAATTTACGCAGCCTATCATCCTAAGACAACCCCCTCATCCCAGGGACCAATCTAGTGAACCTTTGCTGTACTGCCTTCAATAAACGTAGATACTCCCTTAAACATGGAGACCAAATCTGTTCACGGTACTCCACGTGTGGTCTCATCAAAGTGCTGTTCAATTGTAGCAACACTGCTTGATTATACTCCAAGCCCTTGCAATAAAGGCCGACATGCCACTTGCTTACTTAATTGCTTGCTGTACTTGCATGCTAACTTTGTGTTCCAGGTATGAATACTCTGAAATCAACATCTACAAGTTTCATGTCTTTTTAATTAAAAAAATTCTGCTTTTCTGTTCTTACAACCAATGTGAATAACTTCACACTTTCCCCCCACTTAAACTGCAGCTGCCACCTTGTTGCCCATTCACTGAAGTGTCATCTTTGCCTTCTGCCAAATGACCTCCAATACCCTTTTCAAATATTGTCTACAAGTGATCCTGAATGAAGCAAGTGAATGCATTGCCCCTACAATTGTTCATTTTTATAAACTGCATGCAGCTAATTGCCAAGTGTTTGCAATCGCAGAATTTTTATAGTGCAGGAGGAGGCCATTCAGCCTATTAAGTCTGCATTTGCTCTCTGAAAGAGCATTCCACCCAGTCCCATTCCCCTGCCTTATCCCTGTAACCTTGCACATTCTTTTTCAGATAGCAATCCAATTCTCTTTTCAATACCTCGATGAAACCTGTCTCCACCACCCCCTTGGGGAAAAATCCTTTTGCCAATCATCTTGAATCTGTGCCCTCTAGCTCTTGATGCTCCCTTGATTGGGAACAGTTTCTCACTATTTACCCTGTCTAGACACCTCAGGATCTTGAATACCTCTTATCATGTCTCCTCTCGGCCTTCATTTCACCAAGGAAACTAGTCCCAACCACTCCAATCTGTCTTCATAGCTACAGTTCTTCATTCCTGTAATCAGTCTTGTGAATCTCCCCTATACTGTCTCCAATGCCTTCACATCCTTCCTCTAGTCGGGTGCCCAGAACTGGATGTAGTACTCCAGATGAAGCCTAATTCATCTCTTATACAAGTTCAACATGATCTCCTTACTCTTGTACTCAATGCCCTTTATTAATAAAGTCTAAGATAATATGTGCTTTATTAACTGTTCTCTCAACATGTCCTGCCATCTTCAATGACTTATGTACATATACACTGAGGTCCCTTTGTTTCTGCACCTCCTTTAGAGTTTCTCCCATTATTTTATACTCTCTTCATATTCTTCCTGCCAAAATGAATCGTGTCATCTTGATCACCACAGTCTAGGTCATGAATATATATCAGGAAGAGCAAGGGTCCTAACCTGACCCCTGGGGAACTCCACTGCAAACCATCCTCCAATCTGGGGAAAAAAACATTTGTCACTACTCTCTGTGCTGTTTCCTGTCACTCAGCCAATTTCTTATCCAAGATTTACTTATGCAAAATGATTAGATGGTGTTTAAAAGCGGAGTATTTTGTCTATCATCAAGAATCATGAGGGAATATCCAAACCTTGTGAAATGTATTTTTAGGTCCACACATCTTGTAAACTACTGTCATTTCAGATCGCTACTCCTTGTTTGAAAGATTGAATTTGGACAGCGTCCATCAATAGCTTGTGGTTACACTTTTTTATCTTGACTGTTAACTGGGCTGAATATTGGTACGAATAAGCTAAGGAGGGAATAAAGACAAATTATTTTTTTTCTTGTTTATAACTTAATTGAATTGCTTCTACGTTTGCCCAAGTTTAGAGTATCAGTCAAGATTCTGTCAAGTGACAGTGTGTACTCTTCTGAAATTTTGCTTGAGGGGAAAACCTACAATGTCATTAACTTCTCTCATTCCCACATTTGGATAAATTTGACTCTGCTTAATGATTAGATTAGTTTGCAGGAAAATTTCCCTTCCTCCCACTGCTTCAAAGGTGAGGGTTTTTTTGACTTGCACAACACATTTTTATCAAGGCAGTGACTGTTTTATTCAATTCCAGGGCTATCAACAACCCTCCAGTGCAGTACTTGTGGTCAGTTGACCGTGTGGCCTACAGATCGAGCAGTAAACTTGTCTCATGCTGGTCTGTATGGCCAAATAACACAAACCTTGTGTACTTGCTCCAGAGGAGTGTGTCTCAATTGTGTTCATGAGAAATGCATGGTATGAAAAAACATTGAGTTTTATAAAAGTCTTTTATTTTCAGAGGACTTATATCGTGCAACATATACTGGTTGTTTCAGTGAATATGAAAAATGCTACATTTGACTTAAAATTTCAGGTGATGAAGACAACGTAAAGTGTTTTCACTGTGATGGAGGCCTGAGAAATTGGGAATCGAGTGATGAGGCCTGGGAGCAGCATGCAAAATGGTTTCCAGGGTAAAATATCAATGTTTTCAACTATCTGCATAAGTGATATGTGACTGAATTCTTTGCCGTTTTCAATTGGTTTAGTGTTCATGGGGGTTAGTTACCTACTTCCGTTCCTATTTTTTTTACTATTGTCTTACCCCTTTGGCTTTGCAAACCAGATAATGTGCAACCATGAGGCAAGTTGTCTGCAGTCCCACCAGATTTGAAGTGGAAATTTACATTTTGTGTGCAAACTTCTTTGGATGGAAATTGTTTTCCTTCTTGTGGCACTTTGTCAAGAGCAGAAAATTGTACACAACATTCTCAGTGAGCTAATCACATCTATTTGAGTTTGCAGTCAGGGTACAATCTCTCGGCCTCAAGGGACATTGGCTCAGATCTTCCGGTCTTGTCATCAGAGACCAGATCTATTTCCCCAGATGCATTATGGGACCCTTGGAAGTCCCAATACAGTAACTCCATGGAAATTGTCTGGGGAGTTTGAACTTGTAATGGGCAATTCCCCTTCTCTCCAGGACCCTCAAAAAAAAATGTCTCCAGCTCTTGAGTGAGTTGGAGCCTTAGGGTTCCAGATTGCTTACTTGGATAGCTACCCAGGGAATGCTAGACTGAAAAGTCCTAGTCTAACTCCTGTGTAACTATACAGCTGACCCCTTCAGCACCCCTTGACCTGACCCTATCTACTTACCATACCTACCCACTCTTACCCATACTTTCTCTCCATGGCTTTTCAAAGAAGCTTTGGACATTTTAAACTCTATTTGCCATAATATGGTAGCTAGTTCTGTGAAAAGGGAGCGTGACTTATGTGTAAGCTCCCTTTGCTGGTGTCTTCAAGATTTCCTGCACTGAGTCAGCTTGGAAGGATCCTCCATCGGAAGATTACCCAGAAAAATCTGAGGAAGGTGAATG
The DNA here is from genome assembly GCF_017639515.1 of Carcharodon carcharias. Taxonomy (NCBI): domain Eukaryota; kingdom Metazoa; phylum Chordata; class Chondrichthyes; order Lamniformes; family Lamnidae; genus Carcharodon; species Carcharodon carcharias. The sequence goes on along the minus strand of NC_054475.1, from coordinate 139,226,623 downwards.
GGTTTCTTTTTGGAGGTGGGATCTGATCAGGGTTTCAATCCTGATGGGAAGACTTGGGCCATTATTTCAGCTTCAAAAAAAAAACTGATGATTTGATGCTTCCAATCTAACTCTTCTGAATTCAGTTGAAACATAAATGCATTGCTGAAATGCCTGCGAAATAACTGCTGTGTCCAAATAGGTGTGGGTTCCTGAATCAACAGAGAGGCCAAGACTTTGTCAGTGATGTTCAGTTGAGGAAATTACAATCCGGTTCTACTGTAAGTTCACTTTTGAAATGTTTTTGTTTTACTCAAGTGAAACAAGGTGTCACTGGAATCTAGTGATTTAGTAAAATTCTTAGTTTGTTTATTGTAATTATTCAAATATTGAATGTATAATCACCATGCAGGTCTCAGGATATATGAATCAGCCATGTACATAATGGGCTACTTCTGCAAGATCTTGACCAGATTAATTGCTGTGTTACATGGCAAACTGTATTATGGGTTGGATGAACATAGATGAAACACCCTCCATCACTTGTCCTCTGGTAATGACCAATATAACTGAAAACTCAGCATGAATGAATTAATGGTTTGGATTTTCCTGAGGCTCTGGAGTGGTTAGTTCAGTGTTTTCCATTACACCTCTGAAAGCTGAAACTGTCAGGGTGTCGGGCGTGGGCAGATTAACATGGAAACCCTGAATTTGTGGTTTAACACCGTGCTCCACCATAGCCTGCGCTGTGATCTCCCCAACCCGCAGAGCCGACAGTCGTTGAAATCAGCAAGAATTTCAATTTATCCACTCCCACCTTGTTGTAAAACACCCTTTTAAAAAGTTGCACCTTGTTCAATGTGGTGGTGTTGGATTTTTAATGATGGTGATTAATATAATTTGAACCAAACTGGCCCTGAAAAAATAATTTCTTGTCATGGAATGGTGTTAACTGATGGCTTTTTAAAATAAGCTTAAATTTTTTTTCACAATATTTATCCTTTACCTTGTGTGTATGTCCCAATTTTTAATTTGCTCCATGTAAAAGAAAAAAGTGGTTATGTATTTTACTACTTTTTCATTTCCGGGTTGTCGGTGAAAATCCTTTAATCTGATTGGCTCTTTCAGCATCTTGGTGACATCATTCCAACTCCATGTTGGAAATGCCAGTAAAGGATGCTGCAGTCAGATAGAAATTAAATTCTCACCAGAGAAGTCACGACATCTCTCATTGAGGCTTAATCTGAGATTGGGGGCTAGTGCCTTTGCCTTGCCGCTGGCTACAAACACCAACCAACCTGTTGCCTTAGTTGGAGATGACCATATGAAACTGACTGACAGGAAAACAGCTGGTCCCCCCCCCAGTCTACCCCACATCCTGTTGACTGGATCATCATGAATAAATACTTCTTTGCTCCCTTTGCAGCTATGTAATCTGGAAGGGCAAAATGCTGTTGGAAGAGTTCTCACCAACTCCTTAAGATGATGAAAGCCAGCCGAGACTATAAAATGGATCAAATTTCATCTGTAAAGGCACTTGCCTTCTATTTGATGTGATCTCTGACCCAGTCAAGAACCAGCTCAGCTCCCTCTTGAAAACCTTTAGAAAGTCACCACCCACCACAACAGCTGACAATGTTTGTTTCTAGGGGTTCCCTACTCTCTGGGAAAAGAATCACTACCTAACATCTAGTTTGTTCTTGATTTTGTGTAATTTAACCTCTGGTCCTCTCTGATCTGTTGAACCAGAATAATCAATAGGAATGCTAATCAGCCCTTGAAATATTTTATAGACTTCTATCAGGTCTTTGCTTCTCTGAAGTAAGTAGATTGTGGTCCTTGAGTCTGAGTAGCTGAGGTTCTTTGAGCCAGTAACTAAACTTGAGGCTATCTTCTGGACTTGTGTTCAGAAAAGGTATTGAAGGATATGAAACCAAAGTGGTTAAATGGAGTTAACATAGAGATCAGCCATGGCTAATTGAATGGCAGAACAGGCTTGAGGCCTGCACCATTTTCCATGTTATAGCACTAATTGAGGCAGTGAAGTTTTGATTGGGCATCAACTCCAAAACAATGTCAGTAAAGAGCATTTTAAGTCATATGCCTATCATTAATTTAAGTATATTATAATGTCTTGGCTATAACTATATTCAGTACACCACTAGTGGATTTTCAGAGAAATTGTCCATTGTGTGACTTAGATGAAGGTATTGACAGAATGTATCTAAGTTTGCTGACGGTACAAAACTAGGTGGGACAGTAAGCTGAGAGAAGAATACAGGCTGCAAAGGACTTTGGACAGTTTAAGTGAATGGACACTAAAGTGGCAGTTGGAGTATAATGTGGAGAGCTAGGAGATTAGTTACTTTGGAAAGAAAAAAACATTTTTTTAAATGGTCAAGCTTTTAAATGTTGCTATTCAGTGAAGTTTTGGTGTCCTGGTACAAAAAGCACAATATGTAGGTACAGCAAGCATTAATAAGTCAAGTAGCATGCTTGTCTTTATCGTAAGGCAGCTGGAGTACAAGAGTAAGGAAGTCTTGCTACAATTGTACAGCATTTTGGCGAGACCATGTTTGGAATATTGAGCAGAGTGTTGGTTTCCTTGTTGGAGGAAGGATATAGTTGCCTTCAAGGTGGTATAGGCAAGGTTCACTAGCATGATTTCTGGGATAAGAGGCTTGTCCCGTGATGAGCGGTTCAGTTGATTGGGCCTAAACTCTTGAGTTTGGAAGAATGAGAGGTGATCTAATTGAAACAGACAAGATTCTGAAGGGGTTTGATGGGGTAGATGGTGAAAGGTTGTTTCTCTTGGCTGGGGAATCTGTAGTGAGGGCACATTATCAGGATAAGGGGCTGATCATTTTAGAACAGAGATGAGAAATTTCTTCCCTCGAGTGTGGTGGATTTTTGAAACACTCTTCTCCAGAGCATTCTAGATACTTTGTCACTGAGAGTGTCCAACCCTGATATTGATGGATTTTTGGACTTAAGAAGAATCAAAGGGTATGGGGATTGGGTGGAAAAGTGAAATTAAGGTCAAAGATCAGCCAGGATCTCGAGGAATGGTGAAGCAGGCTGAAGGGATTGTATGGCCTACCTTTGCTCTTCTTTCTTTTATTAATGCTTTACTTTTTAAGCTTATGGTATTAATCTCCCTTTTTGTATGGTATTAATCTCCCTACTTGGACCTAACCAACTAGGAGGCAACTGTTTATAACCAGTTGAGCCACAAGATCCTGGGTTGAAGTCCTGCCCCAGAGACTTAAGCACATAATCTAGGCTGACAGTTCAGACCAGTTCGAAGGTACCATTTTTTTCAAATGGTGTTAAACCGTGGCCCCTTCTGCCTCCAGTGGATGTTCATATTTAAAAAAAAAAAAATGTATGGCACTTTTTGAAGAAAGATTAGAGGGGTTACCTTTGGCATTAAGGCCAATATTTATACTTTAACCAATACCAAAAAAACAGATTCTGGTCATGATCGCATGACTGCAGGATTTTGCTGTGTGGGAATTGGCTTTTGTTTCCTACAAGAAAACAGTGACTACTGTCAATTAAGTACTTGTGAAGTATAAAATGCTTTGAGATGTCCTACAGTCAAAGTTCTCTATGTATACAAGACTCTTAAATGTAACATTTTCTTAACCTTTAGCTTTCTTTGAACATCATTTGGAACTTCTCAAAAACATTTACCTGAATGGAATGTTAAATTAAGGAAGTTGGTCTTAAATAGACACGAACAATGTGACAAACTTAACCACGTATGTGAGATGCCACTCAGCTAAATCACTGCAGATATATCTTCCAGGTTTTTAGTTCAGTGGAAATCTGACAGTTACTTGCCAATTCCCAATGTGTATATGTGTCAATATTGTAGAGAATTTCTGTTCAAAGCAGTATTGCAGAACTTTGCCCGATTAGATTTTTGGAAGGTTCCAGCTTGAGTTGATAGGAAAACTGGAAGTTTAGATATTTGTGTGTGTTTAACCTTTAACTTAGTTTCATTTGTGTTAAGAGGGCTGAAAATTGGCAGGACATTTTTTGCCAAGGGTAGCATGTTCTTCTTCTTTGATTTCTACAGGGCATCAACATGCTTGGTGCTTACCACCAAATGTTAAGTTCTGATGTTTGAATGCATAAATAACTATTTTGAGTTTGAAAATTAACCTTGTGAACTGTTTATCCACAATATATTTTGTTTCAGACTGAAGCCTTCCCCCAAAATGGTCTTTCTGCACATCTATCAGAATCTGGTTAGTCTTTTACTAACATTTAAGTTTTGTGAAATGTCGTGCAGGCATTGACCATCAATTGAACCATTATGTATTAGCATTGATTTTTTACTATCATCTTTGTGTAACATGATTATCCTGTTAATGTTTAATTCCTTTTCTCCTGATTGTGATTGATATTTCATCACTCTATTCATGTCTTATATATTGATATTTTCAGAAAGCTCACTTATGCAAACCCCAGTAGTTCAGGGTGCTCTTGAGATGGGATTTGACAGCTTGCTAATAATGGAATTAGTGAAAAGGAAACTTAGATCGGCACATGATACCTACAGTTCTGTTGAAATGCTGGTTACGGATCTTCTGGCAGCTGAAAGAGAAACACAGGATCAGGAACGTGAGGACCAGAAGGAAGGTAATTGTACCAGTGCTATCCCTTGCCTCTCCTCTCACATCAAAGTTCTAGCAAGTGTTCTATTACTTTAACAGGAAATACTATTTCTTTGAACCTACATGAACTAAAGATAATGTACAGCAGAGAAAAGGGCTGTTCAATTCAACTGGGACATGTGGCGTTCGTGCTCCACAGGAGGTTTCTTCCACTCTTCTAACCCTATCAGTATAACCTATTCCTTTCTCTTCATGCTGAAAATTGTAAAATAGATATGCTTGCAGGGACTGGGTAATGTAGTAGATTAGGATTGTTCTTGTATTCAGGACATCTCCAAAACTGGCTGCAAACTTATGTGACTGAAATTTTCTCTTTCTCAATGTACACATTCTGTTTGCCTTGTGTTTTGAGCAGTCTCTATTCAAATTCTTGTTGATTTGAATTCTTAGTCTCAAACTATCTTGCATTCAACTTTGCTCGTATGCGACATGACTGGATTAGAGCTAAGTTATCAGTGGAGTGGGAGATATTTATTCCCTGGAAGATTGTTGAAGAATAGAGCATGAGTTCCTCTCATCTGACCATGCTAGACATCAGCTGTGTCCAATATGCAGACAATAGTCTGCAAGGTTCCTGAGCTCTGACAGTCTAACCCTGATTAGAGGAAGTGGTGTTTTATTTGGGCTTATTCATTAGTTTTGTTCTGCTGTGAATTTTGTTGCTCTGAGGTTTGAAAATGCCTCTTGTACTGTTGCTTCATTGGTCTTAATCTTAAATTGTACCATCCAAGATCATAACTGTTAATAACTGAGAGGTGTGTTCAATAGGAAGGTGGATTTTAACTACTTGTAATCCCAGAATACCCTCTCAGCCCAATAAGGGAAAACATGGACATCCCTATGGTACATATACACAATAGCAAAATATTGAAGAAACAAATTGCTGGATAAAGTCAGCACATCTGGCAGCATCTGTGGAGAGAGAAACAGAGTTTACGTTTCAACTCAATATGACTACTTGAGTTCCAAAGAAGTCATATTGAGCTCAATGTTAACTCAGTTTCTCTCTCCATAGATGCTACCAGACCTGCTGACCTTTTCCAGCACACTGCAAATGCTGGAAATGCGAAACAAAAGTGCTGGAAATACTCGGTTAGGCAGCATCTGTGGTGAGACAGTTAATGTTTCAGGTCGATGACCCTTTTTCAGTGATGTTAATTCTCTCCACAGGTACTGCCTGACCTGATGAGCATTTCCAGCATTTTATGTTTTATTACCTATAACACATGACCTGGAATAAGATTATTTGCTGTTGCTAAATGCCTGGAATGAATTGCATTCCCTAGTAGCCATGCCCCTTGATTAAGATGAGCATAAAATTCACAACTTTAAGTTTGGGATTGCCTTTCTTCTTAATGTAGCACATCAGCTCCATGATTCAGATGAGTGAAGCATTTTTCGATGTTTCATGGGCAGTCTTGTCTATTGCCATAATCTGCAATGTTTGATGACCTTTAAATAGAAATATATCATGGCTATTTAACTGTTGTACAATAAGCTTGTTTCAGTGTGTTTTTAAACCAAGAATTCCTTACTCTTTGAATATGGTGTTGGCATTCAAGTTGCAAATTTGAATTGTTAAATCGTTTGTTGTTAGAAGCATATATATGTTAAGTTTAACTTCGAAACCCATTTTGACAGTCTCTCTTTAAATAAATCTATCTCTTCGTAGATACAAACCTGGAAGAGCAGTTAAAAAAACTCAAGGAAGAGAAGTGTTGCAAAATTTGCTGGGATCGAGATGTTTGCATTGCCTTTGTACCCTGTGGTCATATAGCCACATGTAGAGAATGTTCTGCTGTGCAGAAATGTCCTATATGCTGTTCCCAAATTCACGAGAGAGTTAGAATATACATGTCTTAATTACTGAAGTAAAATTCATCGGAATTTGTTGCCTCAGTTTTGCAGTAAATAAAGATTTTATTAACTTGTATTGTGAATTAAATGAATATGATTGCAACTTGTTTCCTATTTAAACTTTATTGTGCAGTGACTTTTTCAAATAATTGTGTAGTAAGTTTAATTGTGTGCCAATTAACTAGCAACACTGAACACTTAATGAACTAAACAATGTAGTGTACAAATTAAAATGAATTATGATAAACTATTTGATAAGGCCATTATGTTTCAACAGAACTTGTTGATCATTTGGCAGGATTTTTGTGTAATCTTTTATAAATCTTAAATTGCCTTAAAACACAAGGTCTTAATGCTACAGAACAGAGTACCCACTGTCTCTTGAGCAACTTTTGTAACAGCATCCTCGAACATGGAGGACTGTTTCAGTTGAAGCGTTCAATTTAAATTTCTAACTTATGGTATAAAGTGATAAAATTTCAGACTCTTAATATAATGAATTGCATTGAATTCACAGCATTTTAGTACGGCACTTTATGAAACTGGCAGGATTGAAATTGTGGTTAGTGTTGATTTTTTTTTTGGTGAATTTTCAATCCTTTTTTGGGTATATTGTCAGATGATTGCATACTCTATTTCCAGGAGGGTGGGGTAGAAAACTGGTATAGTATGGCTTTGAATTTAGAAATCTGTCAAATAAATATAACTCTGGTTGTGGATTAGTCTACGTTTCAAAATGGTCTCATTTGCACAATCAAAAGAGGCTGTATTATAGGAAGCAGATGGCAAAGGAGTCATGGAGTTTAAAAAAAAAGGTACCGTACTTGCAATTTTTGATTTATGATAATGCAGGATTAAATTTTGCTGCTTGAGTAAATTGTAGTTGGAAGTCCCAATTAAGTATACACCGAGGATTTAAATTAAAAGGTTAACAAATGAAAGAAGCCGTGCACTGGTCAACTGGTGGCCTATCGTAACATTATGTGAAGATTGAATGTGGAGTTTTAACATTGGATTGTATAACCAAGTATCTATTCTGAATCAAGATCATGTACTTCAAAATGATGGCTGCACTGCTGTGATCTGAGTTTCACCAGTAATCTGGTAAACTATGATCCACCATAAATGAGCAGACCCCTTCTCACAATATTCAGCCTTTAAGGAATCATCGTGGAATGCATTATTTCTTAATTTGTTTTAAGCTGACGGACAGTTTTTAATTGTTGACTGACATGCGCAAAACAAATGAACATGTAACTTCCTTTTAGTTGGAAGTTCATCAGATTTGAAAGTGAAATCTGTGACTAGCTGCTAGATCATGTACATGGATTCAACATATTCTAGGTCAGTTGTGTACTTGTAGTATTTATCTGAAACTTTGAAAATGTGCTCATACAGGACCAAATTAATACAACTATTTTTAACATGTACTTTAACCCTTTACCTTTTTAAATATCACTTGGATCTTGATTTGATTCAGTTTTTCAGTTGGAGAGTAAAATAGCTTGAATCTATGCTTTTATTTATAATTTTGCAAGGCTGAGGAATAATTTGTAATAAAAATTAATTTTCATCTTATCTTTTGGTTGTGTGGTCACTTCCCTCTGTTTATCACATGCTGCTTTTGCTGTTTTTGTAGTTTTATGTAGTAGCTTCAAAAGATTGGAACCTCATTTTTAGTTGCACCAAGATACTGCTCCTGGTAGGCTCTCCTACATTCCTGATTTGAACCAGGGGTTGATTGCCTGACCTGTTGCTCATGGTAGACTAAGAGATACATGGGAAATGAGGTTACAGGTTGTGGGTTAAGTATGATTATGTTGCTTTTGGCCCACATCACCTCGAGGATGCTTAGTTTTGACCTGCTTGATCTGATCTGAATCACCATGGTGGCAGTACCACACAATACAATGGAGGGTGTCCTTGGTTTCCACAAGGACAGAGGTTATTCCTATCAATACTGTCATGGTTAGATGCATCTGTGACTGATAGATTGGCGAAGATTAAATTGGGTAGATTTTTTGCCTCTGGTTGGTTCCCTTGCTATTTGCCACAGGCCCAGTCTGGCAAATATCTCTTTTGGGGTTTAGTCAGGAGTGATGCTGCTGATCCATCTTGGTGATGGACATTTTAGTCCCCCACCCAGAATATGTTCTGTGTCCATGTTATTTGGAAGAAGCACTGAAGGTCGTGTTCAACATGGAGGAGCACTGATTTATCAGCTGAGGACGGGTAGTAGATGGTAATTGACAGGAGGTTTCCTTGGCCATGCTTGATCCATGCCATGAGACTTCACTCCCTTTTTATGGAGCAGGACATCCCCAGGGATGATGATTGAGGAGTCGGGGATATTGGCTGTAAGGTAAGATTTGGTGAGTATGGCAATCAGAACGTTGTTATAATAGCCTGTGGGACAGCTCTCAATTTTGGTGCAAATCCCCAAATTTAAATGAGGAAGACTTTGCAGGATTGACTTAGGTTCTGGTGCCTTGGTCCATACTGTGGTTCAACTGGTTTTATTAATTTTAAATTTGCAATTTGACACAACTTGGCCATTTGCAAGGACAATTAAATGTCAACCACATTGCTCTGGAGTCCCATGTAGACAAACCAGCTCAGCACCGCAGTTTCCTCCTCTGAAGTGCATCTTGTTGACGGTACACACTGCTGCCACTGTTTGGTGGTGGTGGAGGGAGTGAATGTTGGGGTTCAATGAGGTGCCAATCAAGCAGGCTTCTTTGACCAAGATGGTATCAAGCTTCTTTGGTGTTGGAGCTGCACTCATCCAGGTAAGTGGAAAGTATTCCATCACACTGCTGACTTGTGCCTTGTAAACGGTGGACAGGCTTTGAAGAGTCAAGAGGTGAGTTACTGTGCAGAATTACCAGCCTTTGACCTGCTTTTGTAGCCACAGTATTCATATGTCTGGTCCAGTTCAAGTTTCTGGTCAGTAACCCCAGAATGTTGATAGTGGGGGCTTCAGTGCTGGTATTGCCATTGAATATCAAGGAGAGATGGTTAGATTATCTCTTGTTGGACATGGTCATTGCTTAGCACTTGGCAACTAACATTTACGTCACCCAATTAGCTGAAGCATGAATGTTGTCCAGATCTTGCTGCATATGGACATGGACTGCTTCAGGATCTGAGGAGTTGTGAATGGTGCTGAATATTGTGCTAACATTGGTGAACATTCCCAATTCTGATCTTCTGATGGAGGGAAGGTCATTGATGAAGCAGCTGAAGACACCATTAAATGGTTTGTCTTTGGGTGTGATGGATTAAGCCAATAATGTTACAAATCTCCTGTAACATTTAGGACTTCGTTCAATTCATGAGTTCTTGGCTTCCAATTTTATTCTGAACAGAGTTCATTTTACTTGTTGTGGCTTCACTTTCCCTCATTCATTGTGGCAAAACTCCTTTCTCTTTAAGTAGGTTTTACAGCATTTCTGTGTATGGAATTAGAAAATTGTACACTTGATTTGGCCTGGTCAACTTTTCCAAGAAAGACATTGATTCCTGACACCCCTGGAGTTCAATAGTTCCTTTACTCTTTGTTAACACCGTACACTGCAAAATCATGAGGGTGCTGACCTTTTAACACAACCTGAACAGGAAGTTCAAAGACACAAACTCTTGAACTCTTCTTGGCTGCAGGTCATTTAATGTCCAAATCTGTAAAGAGCCTTAACTAGCCGTGCAGCTGAATTGTCATCCTCTTGTTTAAATGCAGGATTATTTTCAACTTTAAGTTTGTTGCCTTGATTTAAATTTTCAGTTATCCTGGTGAAGCAGGAACTAAGAACTTAGATCACATTGATCAGTCAGAATATCGTTTTTGTCATTTTACTTTTTGTTTCTCGTCTTCCCATTCAGCACAAACCATTTCCAATTCTTTTTATATGAGTGAGTGCTTCAGCATTACTTTATGTTCAAGAACACTAATCCTTCCTCAGTTCCATGGTATCAGTATTAGTCTGGTTCTGTCTATTCCTTAAATTTCTAAACTTTTGCCTGTCAGCTTCTGGCCCTGACTCTTATGCACTGATAAGAGCAGTTTTCATTATCACCAGATTGTATATCTGAAGGTAAGATGGATGCTTCTAAAGCTTTCCCATGAACATGCTTTGCAATAAGACTGTCTAACATTACTAAAACTATTATAACTAAAGGCTGCCAAGTCCCCTTTACCTGATGGCATGCATTCTCAAGTCTTAAAAGAGAGTGGATGCATTGGTTGTAATCTTCCAAAATTGTCTGGGTTCTGGAAAGGTCCCAGCAGATTGGAAAACTATAAGTGTAATTCCACTATCCAAGAAAGGAGGGATTTGAACAAAAGGAAATAAGCCAGTTAGCCTAACATCTTTGATTAGAAATAATGCTAGAATCCATTATTAAGGAAGTAGTAGCAGGACCTAGAAAATCATCATAAAACCTAGGAGCGTTAACATGCTTTGACAACTTGGAAGTTGTAACATGTAGGATCAATAAGGGGGAAGGAGTGGATGTAATGTATTTAATTTCCAAAAGGCATGTGATGAGGTGCCACAAAAGTTTACTACACAATATAAGAGCTTATGTTATTGGGGTAATATACGACAATGGATTGAGGATTGGCAAACCAACAGGAAACCAAGCTTAAATAGGGACATTTTCAGTTTGGCGAACTAGAACTAGTGGAGTGCCAGAATTAGTTCTGTAGTCTGCTAGTTACAATTTAAGTCAATGACTTGGATGAAGGGACAGAGGGTATGGTGGCCAAATGTGCTGACAATACAAAGATATGTAGGAAAGCATTGTGAGGAGAGACAAAGAGCCTGCAAAGGGATACAGTTAAGTAAGTTTGCAAAATTTTGCAGATAGAGGGTGGTGGGGAAATGTGAGGTTGTCCACTTTGGTATGAAGAATAGAAAAGAGGAATATTGCTTGAATGAAGAAAGACTAAAAATGCTGCATTACAGAGGAATATGGGTCTGCTATAAATGAATCTCAAAAATTTAGTATTAGGAATCATGTTAGAAATGTACAGGGCATGGTGAGACCGCAGCTGGAGTACCACCTAAGCTTTTGGTTTTAGTAATTAGGGAAGGATATGCTTTCATTGGGGCAGTTCAGAGCAGGTTCACTGGGTTAATTCTTGGGATGATGGGATTGTCTTTTGAGGAAAGGTTGAGCAGGTTCAGTCTATAATAAAAAAAACAAAAATAAAAATACCTGGAAAAACTCAGCAGGTCTGGCAGCATCTGCAGAGAGGAACACAGTTAACGTTTCGAGGCCATGTGACTCTTCAACAGAACTAAGTAAAAATAGAAGAGGTTGACGAGTCATACAGACTCGAAACGTTAACTGTGTTCCTCTCCACAGATGCTGCCCACAGTTTTTTGCTTTTATTTTGGTCTATAATCATTGGAGTTCAGAAGAATGAGAGATGACCCTATCGAAAGTCAAAAAATTCTTAACGAGCTGGACAGGTTACATGCTGAGAGGATGTTTCCTTCATGAGGAAATCTCGAATTAGGGACACAGTTTCAGAATAAGGGGTCTTCCACTGAAGACAGAGATAAAGTTTTATTCTCTTTCTATGTTGAGGTCACAATCAGATTGGCCATGATCTTAATGAATGGCAGAGGAGGTGCACCTAGTCAGATGGTGTACTCATTTCTTAATAAGCCTGAAGAGTGGGAGTGTTTCAGAAACCAGCAAAGGGCCATCAAAAAGTTGTCAAGAAGGAAGAAATGTAAGTAAACTAGCCAGGAATATAAAAGCAGATTGTAAGAGCTTTTACAAGTATATATAAAAAGGAGAGTAGCTAGAGTATAGGTCGGTCCCTGAGAAGCAAAGAGAGGAGAAATTATAATGAAGTGGCAGAGACTTCGGGAAAATATTTTCTACATTCGTTGTGGAAGACAAATTACATCCCAGAAATACAGGGTGACCAAGGAGCTAATAAGTAAGGAACTTAAGGTAATCCATTTCAGTGCAAAGAGTATTGTATAATCTTAAGGGACGAATTGCTGGCAAATGTCCAGGATCTGATACCTTACATCCAAGGGATCTAAAAGAAGTCACTGAAGAGTTAGGGACTACATTGGTTATGATCTTCCAAAATAATCAGGTTCTCGACTGGTGCTAGTGGATTGGAAATTAGCAAATTTCACTCCACTATTTCAAAATGAAGGGAGAGAGAAAACTGGGAGCTAGAAGCCAGTTAATTTGAAATAAGTTTTTGGTAAAAATGCTCAATTATAATTGGGCAAGTCTTAATAATGCACCTGGAAAATCCTAGCGACACGTTTAACAAAATGGAAATGGTGTTTGACATTTTTTTGAGAAAGTAACTAGTAGGGTAAACAAAGGGGAACCAGTAGATGCAGTATATTTGGATTTCCAAAAGGCATTTAATAAGGTGCTATACAAAAGGGTCATATGCAAGATAAGTGTTCTTGAAGTTAGGGTTAATAGATTTGCATGGATGGAGGATTGGTGACACATTAAGCAGAGAATAGGAAAAAATCGGGCATATTTAAATTGCCAAGCTGTAATGAGTGGATTGCCACAGGATCAGTGCTGGAGTAAAAACTATTTAGAATCATGTAAATGATTTAGGCGAAGAGACCAAGACTGTTGTATCTAAGTTTATTGACAGTACCAAGTTAGATGGAATGTAAGCTGTGGGGAGGACACAAAGACTATCAAGAAATATAGACAGGTTAACTGGGTAATATGGTAGTATACAATATAGTGAACAGAGTCTAGTAATAATAGGCTTGATAGTAAGAATAGCCATTTTTTAAAAAAGGTGTGATACTGTTACATGTTAATGTTCAGAGAGGTTTGGGTGTCCACATGCAAGGAACACATTTCATATGCAGGTGCAGCAAGCAATTGGGAAGGCAAGGGCATTGTAGTAGAAGAATAAGAAGGCCTTGTTAGAATTGTAGAGGGCTTCAGTGCAGTCATACCTGGAGTACTGTGCAGTTTTAGTCTCCACATCTAAATGAATACATACTTGCCTTGTCGGTACCTGAGCGAGAATTTGCTAGATCAGACAACAGTCTCATCCCACGAACCTATGATGAGAGGCTGAGTAAGTTGTAATGTTAATATCTGGAGTTTAGATAACAAAGATCTCATTGATATATACGTTATCCTCAGCCCAACCATCTTCACCTGCTTCATCCATTCATGACATTCCATTATAAAGTCAGAAGTGCAGATGTTCACTGATGATTGCACAATGTTCATTCATGGCTCCTCACATACTGAAGCAGTCCATGTCCAAATGCAGCAGAACCTGGACAATATCCAGGCTTGGGCTGCCAAGTGGCAAGTAACATTCGTGCCACATGAGTGCCAGGCAATCCCATCTCCAGTAAGAGAGAGTCCAACCCCTTGATCTTCAATGGAATTACCACCACTGAATTCCTCACCATCAACACCCTGCGGGTTACCATTGAAAAGAATCTGAACTGGACTATCCATATAAATATGGTGGCTAAAGAACAGGTCAGAGGCTTGGAATGGTGCGATGTGTAACTCACCTCCTAATTTCCCAAAGCATATCCATCAACTGTAAGGCACAGAGTAGGAGTGTAATGGAATACTCCCCACTTACCTGGATGAGTGCAACTCTCACAACACTGAAGAAGCTTGACATCATCCAGGACACCACATCCACAAATATTCACTCCCTCCAATGTCAACACATAGTAGCAGTAATGTGTAGCATCTACAAGGTGCACTGCAGGAATTCACCAAGGCTCCTTAAACAGCACCTTCCAAACCTATGATTACTACTGTCTAGAAAGTGAAGGGCAGCAGATGGGAGCATTACCACCTGGAAGTTCCCCTCCAAGTCACTCACCATCCTGACTTGGAAATATAGCGCCAGCCCTTTACTGTCTCTGGGTCAAAATCCCTTCCTAACAGCACTGTCGGCGTACCTACACCACATAGACTGCAGTGGTTCACTGCCGCCTACTCAAGGGCAATTAGAGGTGGGCAATAAATGCTGGCCCAGCCAGCAAAACCCACATCCCGTGAGCAAATAAAAACAAAATGAAGGGGCTTGACAGGATAGACAGTGAAAAATAATTTTCCCTGATAGGGGCATCTAGAATTCAGGGTAAGGGGTCAATCATTTAGCGCTGAAATGAGGAGAAATACTTTCTGCCAGAGGGTTGTGAACCTTTGGAATTGTCTACCCCCAGAGGATTGTGGATGTTCCATCATTCAATATATTCAAGAATGAGATCAATTTGTGATCTCAGAGAATAAAGGAATATGGGGATTGAACCAGATAGTAGAGCTGAGGTAGAAGGGGAGTGAAGGCATGAAAGCTAAATTTATAGATGAGACAAAGATAGGTAGGAAATTATGTTGTGAAGAGGACAAAAGGAGGTTGCAGATGGATAGATAGGTTGGATGAGTGAGCAAAAATCTGGCAGATGAAGTATAATGTGGAAAAATGTAAAGTTGTTCACTTTGGCAGGAAGAATGAAAGAGCAGAGTATTACTTAAACGGAGAACAGCTCCAGAATTCCGAGGTGCAGAGGGATCCAGATGTTCAAGTGCATGAGTCACAAAAAGTTAGTATGCAGGTACAGCAAGTAATTAAGGCTATTGGAATGCTATCCTTTATTACAAGAGTATTGGTGAGACCACATCTCAAATAGTGTGTGCAGTTTTGGTCTCCTTATTTAAGGAAGGATTAAATGCATTGGAGATGGTTTAGAGGAGGTTTACTAGATTGATACCTGGAATGAACAGGTTGTCTTATGAGGAAAGGTTGAACAGACTGGCCTTGTTTCCACTGAAGTTTAGAAGAGTGAGGGGTGATTTGACTGAAGTATACAAGATCCTGAACGGTCTGGAGAAGTTAGACGTTGAAAGGATGATTCCTCTTGTGGGTGAGTCCAGAACTATGGGGCACTTTTTTAAAATTAGGGGTCATCTTTATGGGACAGAAATTAGAAACTTTTTTGCGGTTTGTACAACTTTGGAACGCTCTGCCTCCGAAGGCAGTGGATGTGGGATCATTGGATATTTTTAAGATGGAGGTCGATAGATTATCTTTAGGCAAGGGAATCAAAGGTTATTGGGGGTAGATGGGAATATGGAATTCAAAACAAAAACAAATCAGCCATGATCTTAATGAATGGCGGAGCAGGCTCAAGGGGCTGAATGGTCTATTGTTCCTATTTCTTATGTTTATCAGCTGAAGGAGGGCTGTAAGTGTTAAATCAGCAGAACGTTTTCTTGCCCATGTTTGGCATAATGTCTTGAAACTGCATGGGATCTCGAGCCAATGTTGAGGACTCCCAGAGCTACTCCCTCCTGACTGCACCGCACCCCCCCCCAACTTTCTGGTACATCTGTTCCACTGGTGGGACAGGACATTGTCAGAGGTGATGATGGAAGAATCTAGAACAGACATTGGCTGTAAGGTATGATTTTGTGAGTATGACAATGTCAGACAGTTGCTTGACTAGCCTATGGGGTAACTCTCCCAATTTTGGCACAGGTGCCTAGATGTTTGTGAGAGAACTTTGGAGGGTGTGTCTTTCTCGTACTCATGCCTAAATCAATGCTGGGTGGCCTGACTGGTTTTATTCTTTGTGCAATCCAGGGCCCAGGATTACCAACTTATTCTTACTCCACCAAAAGTGTTTTAGAATCAATAAATAACTACATTTGATATAAAAATAGTAATTTTGATGAAAATGGCAGAAATGTTCACAGCAACAACCTACAGTAATGTTCACAGCAATAACCTATAACCAGCAAATGACTGTATGATTATTCTTGGTGCTGGTAGAGTTCAGCGTGCTATTGCTGACAGTATGTTTGAGGAAGCTCTTAGCTCTGAAAGTGCCACTGGGTATTTTATATCCTAAATACCTGATCCAAAAGAAAGCAGAAGCCATTCATGAAAGATACTGTTTTAAGACAGAATTGTCCCTGGCTGTGCGTCAATCTACTTTGCACTTCAACCATTTAAGAAAATCTTAAGACCATGACCTGCCAGGAAGGGATTTGTAAGCACTTTAGATTTCTACATAGTTGGGAATCCCACAAATATCTTTAGAATGAGAACCAGGCCAAATATTTATGAGCAACAAATGAATAGGTTTGTCCATACCTGTGTTGCATTGAAACTTTTTTTTTAAATTTGAAAATCAGGCAATTGATGTTCTTCATCTATACATCAGCAATCAACTACTTTTTGTAAATGAGGAACAAATAGTGCATCGCTTACACAGCCACATAAATATTATGAGGAAGCAGGAATGAAAATAATGAAATTAAAAGTACAGAGTAAGAACACCATGGAACAGTGAAATGCAAGAGGTTTGGGGAAGCAAACAAGTGAGGATATGAGATGAAACCCTGAGGGAACGTGGATGGGAACAAGTCAGCATCAACATCAAACAGCAGGCAAAAGTTGGCATAGAGAAAGACAAGGAAAGGATTGAGAAAGGAAGAAGAGAATAATCGGAACAGTGTATGACTCCAACATGGAAAATCAACTGAAATCAAATTGGTCCAACTCAAAAAGCAAGAATTTCCAACAGAAAGATGCTGACCAGGGAACAAGGGACACCATTAGCAAGCTAATTGGAAAATACACAGGCTTGGATAAAATGCAAAGGAAAACATGCCATACGCAAGGAAAACAATAGGAAAAAAGAAGAGAATGGCAAATATAGGAAAAATAAAAGAGGCATGCACCAACATGTATCTAGCCATAGTCCCAAGGGACCATAGACATCTCTCTCCATTAGAGAGGCATTTTGGCTACTTGTAGCTTGAGGTGTGCCACTCTGCAGCATGGGGCAAAGTGAGGAAGCAGAGCCTCCATGAATTACCATAGTTGTTATGGGGATTGAAAGCGCATAGTTGGCGTCATTCCGCATCACATTCTAACCAGATAGCCAGCTGAGCTAACCAGCCCCCCAACATAAAGACAGTGCAAAATAGATTTTTAAAAATGTGTTATGTAATATCTAATAACATGTTTCTAAAGAGTTTTCTATGTCCCTTTACACCACACATCTCTGATAATGCCCTTTTATTGTAAAAATGCATATCCTCAGCCTATCATGAACAATACCATGAGGTCTGCACATTTGAAGTGAAACCAGGGCAATAAAATTAAGACGCAATGAAAGATTTTGAACATTTCAATTGAGTGTTATTGAGGGCACTGTCAGAATTTTTGCTGTTTGATTTCATTTTGTGCAATTATAACCCCAGCCCCAAATGACTATTAATTATAAATTTTACTCTGTATCACTCTGTGACCAGTGACAAGATGCAGCTGAATTATACTGAACATCTCTTGGCGCAAGCTTGAATCTGATGAATTTATCTCGTCTTTGAGGCACCACTCTGTTCTCATGATAGTGAAGACAATGAGTTGAAGTTTATTTTTACTCTGTTAATCTTGCTCCGATATCAGTGATTTCTTCTGATTTGAGTAACTTCATGTTGCCAGTCAGTTTTTGACAATTAGTGACTGTGTACTGTGTATGTGTCTGCATGTCAAAACATGCTGAAATGTCATTTGGGATTTTGAACAGCTTTGATAAACATACACGTACCCAAGAGTTCAAGTTACACAAAACGTTAAGTTGCTGAAGCTGCAATGAAGCAGTAAACTCTATTAGGATCACTTCAACCACAACAGAATTGCTGAAGCAATGAACACCTGGTGTTAGTTTTATTGTTTTAAAGTAAATTTGAAGTCCCCTCTTTCGAAGCGCTTCCATTAGAGTTTAAATGTTTGCATGTACTTTCATCACACCTTTTCTTACTTTTATCATAAGATTTTACAGCACAGTTGGATGCTTTTTTGTGCATCATAACTTTGCTGATTCTATGAAACAGCTGTCCACTTCATTCCATGCCCCTGTCCTTTTCCATCCTCTTTTAATTTTTTTTCTAAACATTTCTCCATTTTCCTTTTGCAAGGCATATGGTTTCTGCTTTCACTGTTTCAGAAGGGGCACAATACATCCTGACTACCCTCTGTTTAAAAAAAAACCCTTTAATCACCTTTAAACCCCCTGTTACTGACTGACTGACTCGTGAAAATAGATATTCTCTGTTTATACGATCTAAAACCCTCATAATTTTGAACATCTCTATCAGTTCTCCTCTTATTTGTAATGTGCAAAATTCAGCCCAAGCTTTTTGAGTCTTTCCTCACAAGTAAAGCCATTAATCCCTGTTATCATCTTAGCAAATATCTTCTGCAATCTACTTGTCGGTAGTCTTCACATTCTCTTGTGGACTGAAACACTCCCCTGTCTCCAGGGGACATAGGGACCGTCCAGACTGTTGTTGACTGAATGTATTTTTCCAGAAGACATTCAAAAGGGTAATTTAAATTGAATGGGTCATTTAATTACAAAACCATGGCTGTCTCAAAACTCTTAACGTGTGAAAGGCTACAACACTGAATGTCTATCAGCCCAACCCACTACCTTTAATGGATGAAGGATTTTGGATTCATAACTGGTCACATGATTAAGACAGCTAGGCTGGCTACATGTTCTTTCAAAAATAACAACATCTCACCAAGGAAAAACTCAGCAGCTCTGGCAGCATCGGCGGAGAAGAAAAGAGTTGATGTTTCGAGTCCTCATGACCCTTCAACAGTTCTGTTCTGTTGAAGGGTCATGAGGACTCAATGTCAACTCTTTTCTTCTCCGCCAATGCTGCCAGACCTGCTGAGTTTTTCCAGGTAATTCGGTTTTTGTTTTGGATTTCCAGCATCTGCAGTTTTTTGTTTTTAACATCTCACCAAGGTTCCTTTGACAGCACCTTCCAAACCTGCAACCTCTACCACCTGGAAGGGCAAGGGCAGCAGATGCATGGGAACATGACCACCTGCAAGTTCCCTCCAAGCCACGCATCATCCTGACATGGAACTATATCACTGTCCCTTCACTGTCGCTGGTTCAAAATCCTGGAACTCCCTCCCTAATAGCACTATGTGTGTACCTACATCACATGGACTGCAGTGGTTCAAGAAGGCAGCCTTCTCAAGAGCAATTAGGGATGAGCAATAAATGCTGGCCTAGCCAGCAATGGCCACATCCTGTAAAAGAATGAAAAAAGCTGTTCAGATTGGAAACACCATCTGAAAAGCAATTGAACCACCTATGCAGCCAAAGTAAAACACTGTATCTTGAAAGTGGAAGAAGAATTCTCCTCTAACCTGTTCCACCTTCAAGTTTAGCTAAGAGCAAACCTCCTGGCAATTCAACGACAAGATCCTTGCAGCTTACTGAGGATTCTTTGCTTTACAATACCACCAGTCCAGCTAAAGCATCAATTCATCTGATAAATTATGGATCAGCTACATTAGAGACTGAAATTGTACCAGATAGTAACTGTATTTTTTTTCTTCATCTGTATCTAATCTTTGTGTGTTGAGTGTGTAAGATGTCACGTTTAAATCTCCAGGGCAAGTATGTGATAATAAATAATCCTTTTTTTAATTCACAAAAGCTTGCTGCTGGAAAATATTTAAATTGGGACACAGCACTCAGAGGCTAAGAAAACACGCTAACCTCACACATAAAAATACCTTGATCACGGACAA
The DNA here is from genome assembly GCF_017639515.1 of Carcharodon carcharias. Classification (NCBI taxonomy): domain Eukaryota; kingdom Metazoa; phylum Chordata; class Chondrichthyes; order Lamniformes; family Lamnidae; genus Carcharodon; species Carcharodon carcharias. Next base: position 139,206,487 of record NC_054475.1, on the reverse strand, counting down.
TAGGAAAACACATAAACGATGCCATGACATCATTCCCTCTCCTATTTATCTTGAATATGTCTTTAAAGAAGTAGCATTCATGTTGCTTTTTTATTCTTGGAATGCAACTGAGGTAAGAAAAGTCTGAACTTCCTTTTGGCTATAGTTACTTTAAAGAAGATTTTTTCTCAAATTTCTGAGTAAACTTCTGTGAAATGTTTAATTTTTGTATTAATTGGGAAAATGATACACAATGAAGTAACTGTTACTCCTCTTTCAGGTATCTTGTAGAAAGGGCATTAATGTATTGTATTACATTCTACCTGGGGAATGGAATCCAGCTGCAATAGGGTAGCTGCACCTCGCTCCACTCTGCTTCAAGTGTCCCTTGTGAGATAATAATGAAGGCATTACAGTTCTGTCACTATTTGGGATTCTTCAAACAATTCTGTGTGCAAGCTAACAGCATAAAGGGAGTTTCTATAGGCAAATATCACCTCCTCTCCCCAGATGGAAAATGAGTTTTGCCAATTTTCTCAGCTTAATGTTGGTGTCGGCGCCTGCTTAAATATGATTCCATGCACACTAACAGCCTTTGATACTTCACTGAAGTGTACATTCTTTACGTGGATTATATTCTGCCCAGTCCAGGATAGAGACCAATTGTAGCATCCCTGCTGCCAACCAGCTAAGACCAGTAAATCAACACAGAAATTGCATTTAACCTAACATGTTGGCTGTTTGCCTCACATTATCACCAGCTTTATCAGCTGAGCCATAAGTAAAATTGCTGAGCTGTACTGGTACACGTCACAGAGGCTGGATACACTATTTTCAGATAATATGACATGTATTTTGTCCTCTTGGCTCCCTGTGAACAAACAGAAGAAAATACAAGTGAAAATGTAACAAGAAAAGTTTGTAACAAAGATTGTAACAAAGACAAAGCCTCTAGGCTATTTGACTATGGAAGATATCACAGTCAAGCTAATCTGAACAATATAGCTTTTTCATCAGTTTCCAGATGGGGACATTCAAAGGCAATTGGGGTAGCATCCCTTGTTGATTACTTTTTAAAAAACCAAGCTAATAAACTGGTTAAAATACAGGTTGTAGGTGAGAAGTGTAACGATTTTCCCCTTTTAAAAAAGATATTCAAACCCCCATACACTCACACACAAACACAAAACAGGACAAAACAAACACAGTCCCCTGCAGAGACTGGAGCATGGGAACATTTCTTTTAAAAAGGTAAAATTTGAAGAGATCTCGATGCTGTTGATCTAACAGAATTCTTGTCACAATAGATATGGAACTTCTTTCAGGCAGCTTTTTTGGTGAAACGGTCTTTGATGACTTACTTATCACAACTTTGCAGACTTTCAAAATAAAACAGACTCATCTGAGATGTTTCTGACGAAGGTTGAACACAAAGGTGAGGCAGAGAGAGGGAAAGAGAGAGTCTTTTTCTTGCAGCCTGCATCTCTGACTGAGAGTCTAAAATGTTCAAAGAATACTTCTCTTAGGCAGGGTGTTTTTAACCAATCAGCAAGAGTCTTTAGCCTGGCAACAGCAGTTTTAACGTAGATATACAAAGTATCTCTTTCCTCTCCAGGAGTTCCCCATTGGACATGTATCTTGACCTATGATTTATTGAAGAATGTCATTTTCACAGCACCAAATTAATCTCACAGTCTTTTAAAAATAACTCAGGAGGGAGAATGTCCATAATTCAATGTCCTTCAGACTTTTCAAAACGGATTCTTCACGCAATAGGCTAGTCAGCTTAACATCAGTAGTAGGAAAAATAATGGAATCCTTACTAAAGGAGAAAATAAAAATAATCAAGCACCAAAAATATTATAGTGAATAGACAATTTGGATTTCAAAAGGAAAACTCTTTCTTGACAAACCTTATTGAATTCTTTGCAGAAGTAACAGAGGGAGTAGGCAAGAATAATGTCGTAGATGTAATATGTCTAGTTTTTCAAAAGGCCTTTGTAAACTCATCACCTAGTAGATAAATGTATACAGTCAGAGCATTCAGAGTAAGAGGACGTGTAAAAATAAATGGTTTGCTGGCTGAAAAGATACAAAGCAAAGAGTTTGGATAGTTATTCAGTGACAGAAGATCGGAAATGGGATCCCACAAGGAGAAGTGCCGGGATCATTATTGTTCACAATTTTAAAAATTCATTGGGTGTTGTTGACAAGGCCAGCATTTATTGTCCTTCCCTAGTTGCCATTGAAAAGGTGGTGATTAGCTACCTTCTTAAACTGCTGCAGTCCACTTGGTGATGATACTCCCATAATGCTGTTAGGCGGAGAGGATTTTGACCCAGCAACCATAAAGGAACAATTATATAGTTACAAACGAGGATGGAGGGGAACTTGTCGGTCTTGGTGTTCCAATGCACTTACTGCCTTTGTTCTTCCAGAGGTAGAAGTCACAAGTTTGGAAGCTGCAGTCAAAGAAGCCTTGGCGAGTTGGTGTAGTGTATATGGAAAATGGTACACACTGAAGATACAGCACACCAGTAGTGGAGGGACTAAAAAGCTTAAGATAATGGATGGGCTGCCAATCAAGTGGGCTGCTTTGCCCTCGTTGGTGTCGAGCTTCTTAAGTGTTGTTGGCATTACACTGATCCAGGCAAGTGGGAAATATCTCATCACCTTCCTAACATGTGTCTTGTAGATGGCTGACAGGCTTTGGGAAGTGAGAAGGTGAGAATACTGGTTCCAGAATTCCCAGCTTCTGATATGCTCTTGCAGCCAAAGTATTTAGGCGGCTGGTCCAATTGGTTCTGGTCAATGGTGCTATCTCGGTTGTTGATGGTGGGGAATTTAGTGATGGTAATACCACGGGGATTTATATTAACAATTTAGACTTTGGAATGATAAACACAATTTCTAAATTTGCAGATGACACTATAGAACCATAGAAAAGATACAGTGCAGAAAGAGGCCATTCAGCCCATCCTGTCTGCGCTGGCCAAAAAGGTAAAAAATAAACTATCCACTCATTTTAATCCCACTTTCCAGTGCCTGATCCATAGCTTTGCAGGTTATAACACTTCAGATGTAGATCCAGGTACCTTGTAAATGAGTTGAGCATTTCAACCTCAACCATTAACTTAGGCAGTGAATTCCAGACGCTCACCACTCTCTGGGTGAAAACGTTTTTCCTCATGTCCCCTCTAATCCTTCTACCAATCACCTTAAATCTATGCCTCCTGGTAATTGACCCCTCAGCTAGGGGAAACAAGTATTTCCTGTCTACCCTATTTAGGCCCCTCATAATTTTGTACACCTCAATTAGGTCACCCCTTAGCCTCCTCTGTTCTAAGGAAAACAACCCCTAACCTATCCAATCTCTCCTTTAAGCTGCAATTTTCAAGCCCTGGCAGTATTCTTGTAAATCTTTGAACTCTCTCCACAGCAATTATGTCCTTCCTGTAATGTGGTGACCAGAAGTGCACAAAATTCCAGATGTGGTCTAACCAGCGTTTTATACAGTTCTATAATTACAACCCTGCTTTTGTATTCTATACCTCACCCAATAAAGCAAAGCATTGCATATGCTTTCTCGATCACCTTGTCCACCTGTCCTGCCACCTTCAAGGACCTGTGGACTTGCACTCCAAGATCTCTCACTTCCTCAACCCCTTTCAATAGCTTCCCATTTATTGAGCGTTCCCTTGCTTTATTTGCCCTTTGAAAATGCATTACCTCTAGGTTGACTTCTATTTGCCACTTCTCCGCCTACTCAACCAAACCATTGATATCATTCTGGAGTTGACAGCTATCCTCTTCACTACTAACTACATGGCCAAATTTTGTGTCATCTGCAAATTTCCCAATCATGCCTCCCACATTTAACACGGAGCCTTGTAGGACACCACTGGAAACCGTTTTCCATTGGCAGCAATACCCTTTGTTTCCTGTTACTGAACCAATTTTGGATCCAAACTGCCACCTTCCTCTGTATCCCACAGGGTCTCACTTTCTGACCAGTCTGCTATGTGGGATCTTCTCAAATGCCTTACTCAAATCTACGTAGACAACATCCACTACACTACTCTCATCAAACCTCCTTGTTACTTCCTCAAAAAATTCTATTAGATTAATAAGACACAATCTTCCCCTAACAAAACCATGCTGACTATCCCTGATCAATCTGAGCCTTTCAAAACGCCAGCATATCTGGTCTCTAAGAATTGATTCCAATAATTTGCCCACCACCGAAGTCAGACTGACCGGCCTACAATTTTCTGACCTATCCCCCTTGCGCCCTTTTTAAATAATGGTGTAAAATTCACAGACCTCCAAATCTTTGGGACTTTGCCTGTATCTAGTGAGGATTGGAAAATGATCCTCAGAGCATCCGCTATCTCCTCCCTGGCTTCTTTCAACAGCCTGGGAGACAATCCATTTGGCTCTGGTGATTTGTCCACCTTCAAGGATGCCTGTCCCTCAGTACTTCCTCTCTCACTATGCTTATTGTATCTAATATTTCACACTTCTCCTCCTTAACTAGAATGTCTGCATCATCCCACTCCTTAGTGAAGACAAAGTACTCATTGAGAACCCTGCCCACATCTTCTGCATCAATCCACAAGTTACCATGTACATCTCTGATAGGCCCTACCTTTTCCTTAGTTAACCCTAACCCTACCTTTTCCATAGTTATTCTCTTGTACTTAATGTACTGGTAAAACATCTTAGGATTTTCTTTGATTTTAACTTCCAATATTTTTTGTATCCTCTCTTTGCTTTCCTAATTTCCATTTTTATTTCACCCCTGTACTTTTTACACTCCTCTAGGCTTTCTACAGTATTAAATCTTTTGTGACTGTCATGAGCTTTCCTTTTCTGCCAAATTCTAGAAATATATTCTTTGGTATTACTATTCCAGTAATTTGGAAGAAAAAATCCCTTTGGAAAAATAAATCAGCCATATTATTCCGTGCTGTGGAGGGTGGACTGAGTGATATTTGTTAACTTGACCTGTTTGCAAGCTCCTGGAGTTCATTGTCAATGATAAACAGAAAATGCTGGAAATACCCAACACGTTATGCAGCAGCCGTGGGAAGAGAAAAACATCTTTCGTAATAACTGGAAGTTGGGAAATATAACAATTTTTTAAGCGTCATTTCACTGCAGTGTTTTTATCCCCGTTAATTCCTAACAGAAGATGTCCCTGGGCACCTTTTATTCCACACTCATTAATGTATTGAAACGCTTATTACGGATAGGATTAGGCTTTTCAATGCAACGTTATCAAATTATTTAATAAGCGTACGTACATTTCTTTAGTAAATGCATAATACTTTTAGCAAAATTACAACTGAAACCGACGCTAATTGACACATTACGAAAACACGTGAAGCAACACTGACATGGAGCAACACCAACACAATTGTGAAGACGGACGAAAGAATACACGTTCTTTCTGCAGATGGAGCCTGTTTCCGGGTCTCTCTGCGCAGTTGTCGTCGCGCAGTTCGATGCCGAGAAGGAATTGTGTCGACGGGAGCAGTGGCGACCTCCGAACGGCAGGGGGGGGTTAGTGGGTGGGGGTGGGGAGCGCTAGATTGGTTGTGACGGGGTGGGCTGTCGATTGGTGGGTGGGTGGCGGTTACCGGGTGAGGGGGAGAACACGCGGCGCCACTGGCAGCCGCCGGCCGACAGGGGGAGCCCGCGAGCCGGAAGGCCCCGGCGTTGCCCGATAGAGGGCGCAGCGCCTCCCCTCCCCCACTCCGCTTGCCCTTTGTCCGCCAGATGGCAGCTTCACCTTCAGTCGGAGTGAGCGCAACGACATAAACTGCCGTTTGCCAGAGCGAGAGAGAGAAAAAAATTAAAAATAAAAAAAAACCAAGCACTTTATCCGGTGAGGGCTTGAGAGTGAGTGAGTGAGAGAGAGAAAGAGAGAGAGAGAGAGAGAATTGGGGGGGGGGGGGGGGAATTTGGAAAAAAAAGAAAATCAGCCTCAGCTTCCCGAACCGTGGATATCAATAAAATATCGAGAGGGGGAGGGGGAAAACCGGAATACAACAGTTGTGGAGAGAGGGCAAAAAAATTATTTATAAAAAAAAAGGTAAGGAAGAGATTTTTTTTCTCTCTGGGGGCAAAACGTGAAGAATGTTCTGGAAGAGGAGGAGGAAAGAGGGGGGGGTAAAGTTGCGGTGGGTGAGATGTGGTGTTGCTGTTGGAGTCGGGGGGGGGGGGGGGGGTGGTGGTGGTGGTGGTGGTGAAGTGTTTGGTGTGTTTCTCCCCTGGGTGGTGTGTGTGTGTTTTTTTTTCTCCAAGGGCCTGTTTGTGGGAGAGAGATTTCAGCAAAATGGAGGCCGGGGCCCGGGTTTGTTTTTAAAATTCGCAATTCGGGCCTAGTTAGAAAGATCGAGAGAAGAAGAGAGAAATCTCTCTCTCTCTCTTCCTTCCACCACCCCCCCCCCTCTCCCCCTCCTACTCTCCCCCCCCCCTCCCTCCCTCCCTCCCCCCCCTCCCTCCCTCCCCCCCCTCCTCCACCTACTCTCCCCCCCACCCCACGGCTGATTAAAGTCTTTCCAACCTCTCAGCCTCCTCCCGTCCCAACTCCCGGCTCCCACCCAATTTACAAACAAGCGAGAGAGAGAGAGAAAAACTCCTCCACACACACACACAAAATGTCGAAGAGTCGCTTCTTTTTTTAAACTGGTGGGGGTGGTGGTGGTGGTGGTGGTGGGGGGGAGAGGAGGTTAGAAAACAATATTCGGCTTTGGCGACAGCGCTGGAGAAAGTGAGACTTTTTGGCGCCACTTTTTTTATTTTTAAAAAATTAAAAAAATTTTTTTTTGGCAAAACGCCTCGGCCCCCCTCATCCCCTCCTCTCCTCCTCCGTCCCACCTGTGTTTTTTTTTTAAATAAGGAAAGGGGAGCGGAGTCTCTGCTTTTATTGCCGACGACGATCTTTTTTGGATCAACATTTTTTTCTCTCTCTCTGTAGAATCACTTCCTTATCGGAAATAGAGAAAATAAAAGCTGCTCGTTCTTGTTATTCGCGTTCTCGGCCAAAGTAGCACTCCCTCCCCCCTGATTTAGTCAAGTAAAACGCTTTATAATGTTCTTTAGTGAGTTTTATTTTGTGTTTTAAAGGGTTTAAATAATCCTCTTAGCGAGTAAGAATGGCTGTAGTCATGTCCGGGTCCATGTGACACTGTTGTAAACACTCAGCGGTGGAGGGGGAGACATTATTAAGTTTAAGGGGCTTCATTTCACTTTTAATGATCTTTGCCGGCAGAAGTCGCTTCTTAGCACTTTTTAAAAACTCCATAGATTTGCCATCTCTTTTAACGTTTTGTGTTCAAGGATGATTTTGGTTTTCAAAAAATATTCACAGTAAACAGATCCCCATAAATCACCCTGCAATTTTAGCCACACCCTGTTTATGCCTAATCTGGTAGATTTCGTGGGAAGTCCGGCAACTCGGTTTCTTGTTAATCGGCGATTTGTCTTTATTTTTGTAAAGCAAAAATGTTGGAACGTAAGTCGAGGAATATAAATTGGCTGAATTTTTTTTTCGTGTTTTTGTTCCAAGCTTTGGATAAACTGTTGACGTTCGCAGGGAGTTTTGACTTCTACACTTTTAAATGTTATTTGCTATTTACTAAAATGGTTTAAAATGACACTGTCGGGAGTAAGCTTCTGATCCTATGTAAATTATTTTTCCAACTTCGACTTTTGTCGCGTGTGCGTTTTCATCCAGACATTCACTATTCCACAATTTACTCATAAAAACAAATACGTGGCTGCTTTCATCTTCGTGTATCTGGACGTGTTTATTCTTAGTACATTGTTCTTTGAATGAAACGAAAGCCACCAGAGCTTTTAAACAAATTCAGTTGTTCTACATTTTAGCTCGCAAACGAGCATCCTGTTGACGACAGCTATCTTCGTTGTAGTTTATAACTGAAATATCCTCACAGGGATTGAAATAGTGGACTTCTGGTCCAGGTCATCACAACAATTTGTGCTGTGGTAACACCCTCGTGTAGTTAGTTTAAATTCCAGTCCTTAGTTAGAGCCTGCTGTTCAAGTTCATGTGTGTAAACTAACATTGCATCTAAAATTGTTTGTAACTGTTGCATGCACAGTTTATAAAGATGGCATGTCTTTTTGAATATCAGCAGAATGACTGTTAATATAGTGAATTGTACTTTGTTGTGGTTAGTGTGTTAATACAGTGAAATTGTAGCTATTTGTGTTATGGAGAAATTGCATAAGTTATCATAAATATTGACTTATGCTGCATATACAGCAATTTTTCAAACACTGTTAATGTTCGACTTACTTTTGTATAAAACCATTGTTTAAAAAAGAATAGTTATTTCAATACTTAATTTGGTTCTAAAGAATCCAAATTGTCATATGTATTCAGGTAAAATGATGCATAGGGTAGGTGAAGCAGTTTAGTTTTGCGGTGAGACATTCTAATTGAATATTGGAATGGTTACCAAGAGTCCAAGCCAGTGCTCATTCAAAATGACGACAGCATATTACTCTGAAAGAAGCTGAACTCGCAGTTGAACAGGAAGTGGTACAAGTGAACCCCAGCTATCGGATTAAATTTCTCAGCCAATAATGTCCGTTGCCCAGCTGAAAATTAGATTCCATTGTCTGTCCTGTTATCACAATAATGTCAGTCTTCTGTAGAAACAGGGCATAAATGATTGAATTAGAGTGCATGCAACAATGTGTATCTTGTTTGGACTGACTCATGAAATGATAGGATGAGATTAGTTTAGGTTTCTGTGGGTAAAACATTTTAACAGAGTGACTACCCAAATGATCCTTGAATTTCAGCATAGGCAGTAACATTTTTTGAAAAATTTCCAAAGATGCAAGTGCTTTTATTATTACCAATTAATGTTGTTTAAAAGTTTTTACCTTTTTTTTTAAATACACAATTGGCAGAAGAGAAGCAGGCCTCAGTCCCTTGAAGAGAAAATTAATATTTTGTGCACTAGAACTCAGTTATAAACAAAATGTATTTTTTAAACCAAGGTCGCCCTTTAAAATCTGCACTGGAGTTAGAACTATAGAAGAACAACTTGCATGTTTTATGGTGACTGACATGGAACTAGACATTGCAAAAGTTTGAAGAAGAGTTGCCTGAGATAACAGGTGACGTGGTCAAAGTTGATTTTGTCAAGGCTTTTAGAGTTGGAGAGATGTAGAAAAGTGGAGCGTCTTAACGGAGAATTCTGCTTGTTAAGGTACGTTGAGTGGACACACTGGCACTGTTGGAGCAGGAAAGGAAATAGATACAAAGTAAACAAATACTGAAAGAAGTAAGGGTTTAAGCTTCTGGTATAGAGATGGAGAAAGTAACAAGTTGGATGGAGCAAGGTCATGCTGATGGGTTGAGGGGGTGGGGACAAAGAAAATGCAGGCAACTCCTTGTATGCCTTTTGCTAAACACTTAATTTGTGAGGGCAGTTTTGATTTTGACAGAAATGGCTCGTTGTAGATTTGGTTGACGGTGTCTTGCCAACCCTGTTGCATGTCCGTTTTTTCTAAACTCCATTCTGTTAAATTTTGTTTCCGTTCTGTGGGCATCATACTGGTGTCGGCAACCTCAGTATCTTGTCAAAGCTCTTGAAGTCTCCATTTGAGTGATTGTGTTCTGTGGCTTCATGCCAAATTGCTTAATGATTTGTGATATATCTGGTCAACTGGTCTCAGTCTGGAAATGTATGTTTATTTAACATTGGTCAGAATTACTCGTGTACACATCCACTATTCCCCACAATCTGTTTAAACGATTAATATGGATCTGCTCTGAACTAATCACAGATCTAAATTTAACTGTAGCATGTGAACTGATGAGAGCAGCTTAATTTAGATTTGGTCTGAACGTGATGTACCCTCCTCCAGGATCATTGTAATGTGGGAAGACATCGACCTAATTGTTGGAAGTCTTGTGATGTAATTATCATGACAGCTTTTGTTTTATTTTTTCTGTAAACAGCTTTCATTGTAATAGCATTGCAGAAATATTTAGAGCTATGATGGAAGTATGTGCTAATGCTTTGTTATTGATCAACATTGTGTGCACATATTTATTTCCATTTATCTTCAACTGATAAAGCTTGTGTGGATTATTACTATTTCTAACGCATTGAGAGAGGCAGAAATGTGAGCCACATTTGCTTTTTTTCTTGCGACTGACAAAAGGGATTGATATTTTTCAAATTCTTCATTCCAAATTTTTGTCAGCTGTGGAGTTTAACGATAGTGACAAGCAAAAAACTAAATACAAATGACTAGTGCAAATACAAAGCTGTTGTAGGCTCTCACCTGTCCAGTGAGACCAAAGAAAGCTCACAGGCAACACCTGTTCCCAGCTGGTGGTATTCCCTGCAGTATTGTTTATGCTGAAATCATCTGGTAATAACAATCATGATGTCCTGCTGAACAAATGAAAAGCACCATTGTAGATGACATGATGATACAGTGTAGTACATTAAGTACATTAAGATACGCTGTAGAACTTTTTCTCCTGCTTTTCTGCCCTCCTCTCTTTAACTGAAAGCATAGCTGAAGACCAAAAGAAAAGGAATCAACCATTCAACCTCTTGAGCCTGCTCCACCATTTTTATAGTTCATGGCTCATTTGTATGGTAACTGTATTTGCTTGCTTGGTTTCATATCCCTTAGTACCCTTACACAAATTCAAAACTGAGCTTGAGATTTTTGTTTTCAATTCACCTAGTTTCCATAGCCTTTTGAGAGAGAGTTCCAGCTTTTCATTATCTTTTGATTGAGTGGTCAGGAAGAACTTCTTCAATCAGCTTAGCTCTAATTTCAAGGTGAAATTCTGTGGCTGCTAGAAATCTGAAACAAGAACAAAAATTGCTGAAATGTTCAGGTCTGGCGGCACCCATCGAGAGAGAAAGAGTTAACATTTCAGATCTGTGACCTTTCATCATAACTGGGGGGAAAAAATAAGCAATGAGGTTTATAGCAAGTACAGAGGACAGGCAAAGGGTGCAGCAGAAGGAAGGAAAGAACAGGAGGAAAGGCCTGTGATAGGATGGAAGGCAGGAGTAATTTAAATGACAAAATGGATAATGGTGTCTGAAGAAGAGAGCTCTGGTTATGATCTGAAATTGTTGAACTGGATGTTGAGTCCAGAAGACTGTAAAATGCCTAATTGAAAGGTGAGGCGTGTGTACCTCGAGTTCCATTCCAGTGAGACTGGCTGACCTTTTCTCTCTCTTGACCCCAGAGGCATTGACACCAGCTGTAACACATTTGCCTGGACTGAGATCAGTTAACTCAGAACAGACCAGAATTCAAGCCTGGGGCCTTGTCTTTTGGGCTTTGTACTGCATTGCTGTCAAGATATCATTGGAGTCACTGTGTGTCCAGTGCTGCAAAGCTTGAACTGATTGACTTGTTCAGCATATGTAGAATTGTCAAGATAGTAAGTAGGGGTGAGGATATTTTTAGTACTTGATCAGGATATCAACACTCAGTATAGATATTTGGAGAAGTTTGAGATTCAGCGCAGATTGATGTATAAATAAGCAAGTGTTATGTTTTGAGTAATTGTGATGTATGCTTTAGCTGAGGAGGAATGCAGATGCTGAGTTCAATTTAAGGTATAGATTATAGTTTGTGAATGAAATATCACATTGAAAGAATGAAAGTGAACTAATTTTCCCAATTCAATACTGTCACACCCCCCCCAAAAAAAATCAAAGATTTGTCGCACAAATACTACTTGAAGATTGACTTTGATATTTACTGAAGATTAACTTTAAGTTATTTTCCTCCTTGATAACCATGGTTTATTTATGATGGTGATTTTGAAGCCAAAAAAGGAGCATGTAACAAGATTGAGTTGGACGGTCTGTTAGAGAAAAAGAGTAGGTACAACTAGACTGTAGAGAAGTAGTAAAGTTTAGACACGGGAACAACAGCAACGACTTGTAATTATATAGTAATTTTAAAGTAATGAAATGCCCAAAGGTGCTACACAGGAGAATTATAAGACGATGTATGACGCCAAGCCTCACAAGGCAATATTAGGCCAGATGAACATAAACTTGGTGATAGAAGAAAGTTTTAAGGAGTGTCTTAAAGGAAGAAAGTGAGCTAGAGAGGTGTAGGCAGGGAATTCCAGATTTAAGGCCTAGGTAACTGAAGGCATGTCCACCATTGGTGTAGCGATTAAAATCGAGATGCTCAAAGGACCAGCATTAGGTGAGCGCAGACATCTTGGAGAATTGTGGGGCTGGAGGAGATGACATATATAGGAGGGGAAAGCCCATGGAGGGGATTTGAAAAACAAGGATGGGAATTTTAAAATCAAGATGTTGCTTGACCAGTACCAGTTGTAGGCCAGTGAGCATAGGATGATTGGTGAACAGGGCTTGGTACGAGTTAAGACATAGGCAGCAGAGTTTTGATGATTTTAAGTTTACGAAGGGTGTAATGTGGGAGAACACTAGGAGTGCGTTGGAATAGTCAAATCTTGAAGTAACAAAGCCATGGGTGAGGGTTTCAGCAGCAGATGAGCTGAGATGGGTCAAATTCAGCGATGTTACGGAGGTGGAAATTGGTCGTCTTAGTGCTGGTGTGAATAAGTGATCGCCAGAGCTTTTCTGGGTCAAGTAAGACACCAAGGTTGTGAACAGACTGGTTTAATCTCAAACTACTTCCAGGGTGAGGGATGGAATCGGTACCTAGGGAACAGAGTTTGGAGTGAAAAAAGCAGTTTCAATTTCCTCTATTTAATTGGAGCAAATTTCTGTATATCCAGGACTTGATGTCGGATAAGCAGTCTCATAATTTAGCAACAGTGGAGGAGTTGAGAGAGGTGGTTGCGAGAAAGAGCTGAGTGTTGTCACTATACATATGCAAACTAATGCTATGATTTTGGATGATGTTGCTGATGACCAGCATGTAGAAGAAAAATAAGTGGGTGCCAAGGATAGATCCTTCGGGGCCACTAGAGGTGATGGTGCAGGAGCAGGATAAAAAGCCATTCCATGTGATACTCTGATTATAATTATATAGATAAGAATGGAAGCAGGTGAGAGCAGTCCTGCCCAGCTGGATGACAGGAAAGAAGTGTTAGAGAAGGAAGATGTGGTTAATCATGTCAAAGGATGTACTTAGTAGCCTCCAATAGTGCAGCACTCCCTCGATTCTTGCACTGGTGTCAGCCTTAATTTTTGAGCTCAGGTCCTAGAGTGGGACTTGAACCCACAGCCTTCTAACTCAGAGCTAAGAGTTCTGACAGTTGAGTGACAGCTAACACTGACTATTAATTATAAACTTAAACTTTTGTTTTTGACAGAAGAAGGGGAGAATTCGGGTAGAATTTCCTACGCTCGTTTTCTACTAACTTTGTGGCCTTCCGTTATTAGTTTCAACATATGTTACACTGAAATTTACTGAATTCCTTCCTTTCCTGAAAGCTTCCTCTTGGTCTGATGTGTTTACATGGGTGTTAGCAGCCCTCGGGCATCATCAGTCATATTTGAATATTGGTTCTGAAAGCCCTCCTGGATCAATCAAGTGGGATGTATCTCAACTCAGCCCAGTTTTTTCTGCTCTTTAACCAATGTCCATGCATGTGTTTTTTTTTGAGCAAGATTTACTGTATGACAGTCAAGTGACCTCTCTATTTTTAATAATAACTTGGCTTGGAGCCTTGGAAGCCAGTTCTAACTACTCTGTCTAAACTAGAATCAGCTAATGCAGCACAGACTAGCAGTCGGACCTGAGACCTTTCAAGTCTGAACAGTTTAGTGAGACCAAATGCAGTGCTGTTACCCTCTCAAAAGTTTAAGGTGCTAATTGCTGTGTTTGACCTTTCCTTCTTCCCCCTGCTCAGCATCACCTCTTTCTGGAAGACTCTGCATCTAATTTATACTGTGGTACAGTTTCACACTTGCTGGGATTCAAATAGTGTATTGTTCAGTAGGTTGACCTAGAAATTGCACATTTATTTGTTACTCAAATGCTGGAACATCACAACCAAGATGGATACTGCCCTCAATGCCCATACATCGCACTCTTTCCACCATGGGTAGCAATCTGGAATGTGAGCCCTGAATGATTTTTGTTTTGTTGATACTGTGTTCGCTCGGGGAAATGGGCCTGTGTGGAATCCCACCATTCACCTGGCTGAAATCAATGAATGCAGCTGAATGGGTGGAAATTTATTTTTGAATTTTCAGTGTCTACATTATAGTATTCTTTCAAGGAATGTGTGTGTAACTGGTAAGGCCAGTATTTGTTTCCCATTCCCAATTGCCATTGCGAAAAATAACCCAGCAACAGTGAAGGAATGGCGATATAGTTCCAAGTCAGGATGGTGCATGTCTTGGAGGGGAACTTGCAGGTGGTGATGTTCACATGCATCTACCTTGTTCTCCTAGAAGGTAGAGGTTGCAGGTCTGCAAAGTGCTGTCAAAGGAGCCTTGGCGAATTGCTGCAGTGCATCTTGTAAATGGCACACACTGATGCCATTGTGCATCGGTAGTGGGCGGAATGAATGTTTAAAATGGTGAATGAGGTGTGGATGGCTTTGTCCTGGATGATGTTGTGCTTTGAGTATTGTGGGAGCTGCATCCGTTCAGGCAAGTGGAGAGTATTCTGTTGCATTCCTGACTTGTGCCTTCTAGATGGTGAACAGGCTTTGAAGAGTCAGGAGGTGAGTTACTTGCAGCAGAATTCCCAGTCTCTGTCCTGCTCTTGTAGCTGCATTATTTATACGGCTGGTCCAGTTCAGTTTCTGGTCACTGGTAACCTCTGGGATGTTGATAGCGGGGAATCAATGATGGAAATGTCTTTAATTGTTAACGGGAGATGGTTAGATTCTATCTTGTTTGAGATGGCCATTGCCTTGCACGATATGCACAAATGTCACTTACCATTTAACAGCCCATGCATGAATGCTGCCCAGGTCTTGCTGCATATGGACAAGGCTTGCTTAAGTGTCTGAGGTATCATGAATGGTACTGAACATTGTGCAATCATTCCCAAACATTCCCACTTGGCCTTATGATGTAAGGAAGGTCATAGATGAAGGAGCTGAAGATGATTGAGCTGAGGACACTACCCTGAGTAACTCCTGCAGCGATGTCTCGGGACCGAGATGATTGTCCTCCAAAAATATCAACGATCTTCTTTAGTGCTAGGTATGACTCCATTTGGGGGAGAACCCCTGATTTGCATTGACCAATTTTGCTCGGGCTCCTTGAAGCCACAGTCTGTTAACTGCTGCCTTAATGTCAAGGGTAATCACTCTCACCTCATCTTCGGAGTTCAGCTCTTTTGCCCGTGTTTGGATCTAGTCTGTTATGAGGTCAGGAGTCAAGTGGCCCTGGTGGAACTCAAACTGAGCACTGTTAAGAGTTTAGTGCTTTGCAAGTGTTACTTGATAGCACTGTCGACGATACTTTCCATCACTTTGCTGATCAGGAGTAGACTGATGGGGTGGTAATTGGATTGGGTTTGTCCTGCTTTTGCAGACAGGACAGAGCTGGGCAATTTTTCATATTGTTGGGTAGATACCAGTGTTGTAGCTGCACTGAAATAACTTGGTTAGGGGCATGGCAAATTCTGGAGCACAAGTCTTTAGTATTACTTATGAGATGTTGCCAGGGCCCATAGCTTTATCTGTATCCAGTGCCGTCAGCTGTTACTTGATATCAGGTGGAGTGATTCGAATTCGCTGAAGACTGATATTTGTGATTTTGGGGATCTCTGGCTGAGATGGATCATACACCCGGTGCCTCTGGCTGAAGATGGTTGTGAGTGCTTTAGCCATGTCTTTTGCACTGACGTGCTTGGCACCCCCATCATTAAGGATATTTGCAGATCCGCCTCCTTTGGTTAGTTGTTTGATTATCTGTCATCATTCACAGACTGAATGTGGCAGGACTGCAGAACTTTGATCTGATCCGTTTGTTGTGGGATCGCTTGGCCCTGCCTGCCGCATGCTGCTTCCACTGATTACCACGCATGCAGTCCTGTGTTGTAGCTTCAGATTGGAACGTTATTTTTAGTTATGCCTGGTGCTACTTCTGACATGCTCTTCTGTTGTGTTCATTGAACCACGGTTGATCTGCTGGTTTGATGGCAATGGTAGATCTGCAGGCCATGAGGTTGCAGATTGTGGTTGAATACAATTCTGCTGCTGATTATTCCACAATGCCTTATGGATGTCCAGTTTTGAGCTGTTAGATCTAATCTGTCCCAATTAGTGCTGTGATACTGCCACTCACCACAAGGGATTGTACTCTCACTGTGGAGATGAGATTTTGTCTCCACACGGATACAAGGTGGTTACTCCTTCCAGTACTGTCATGGACAGACACATCTGCGACAGGTGGTTTAGTGAGGACGTGATGAGGTAGGTATTACCCTCTTGTTAGTTCTCTCTCACCTACCGCAGACTCAGTCTCCAGATACTCTCTTTGGGATTCGCCAAGCTTGGTACGTGTAAGTAGTGGTGCTACCACTCTTGGTGATGGGCATTACAGTCCCTTCTCCCTCAGACTAATATACTAGGTGCTTCTTCCAAATGGTGTTCAACATGGAATTGTATGGATTCATCAGATGAGGGAAGGTAGCAGATGGTAATCTGGTTTTCTTGCCTATGTTTGATCTGATGCCATGAGACTTCATGGGGCTGGAGCCTATGTTGAATTCTCCCAAAGCAACTCCCTCCTGACCGAGTACCACTGTGCCGCCACCACTGATGGGCTTGTTCTGCTGTTGGATCTGGACATGCTTGGAATGGTGATGGTGGTGTCTGGGACATTGGCTGTAAGATATGATTCTGAGAGTATGACTATGTTAGTCGAGTGCTTGACTTGTCTGTGGAATAACTCCCAGTTTTGGTCCAGACCCCATATGTTAGTAAGGAGGACTTTTCAGGATCGATTGAACATGATGTGCTGCTGTCATTGCTTGTGCCTTGGTCAATGCTTGGTGGTCTCTCCTGGTTTATTTCTTTTCGCCTTTTCTGTTCCAGTTGCCTGCATGGCCATAGGGAAACTTGTTTTTTAAACAAGCTTTAGTATTACAACCATGTCCTTTAATCACATCCAATAAAGTATTTGTAAAAATTTTTGTCTTAATGAAAACTGATTTGTTCAAGTAATATATTTATATTTTCACAATCTTATGGGATGCCCATCTTGTGTTTCTGAATCAGTCACTCCAGGCAATTTGTGTTCACCCCTGTTTCATCACAGCTCAGAAACCTTGCCTTCTGTGAAGCAAAAGGAATCGTCTACATTTTCTGTGGATTGTTGGTGTAATGATGTGTTTAGAAATAGTTTCGAATTGATGCACTTATGTAATAAAATCAGGCAGTGTATAGAAGCTGCTGAATCATCTATAGAAAATCACAGTTGAAAAATCTATATAAATGCAAAGCATTTAATTTTATAAAAGTAAATTAATTTTAGCGGTTGCTTTAATTTTTATTTGAGTTTCCCTGTTCTGACAAATAAAATAGCCGAAGTTGCAATGAAAAAGGCCTTTTTTATTGTGATCAATTCAGGGTGCACACTAACACTGGAAAAAAAAATCAGAAAATGAGCAATATCCCTTAATCACAATGCAAGCTTGTATCATGAATATAAACCCAAATTTTCAAAGGGCATCTGTTTTTGTCATTAAATATCAGAAAGTAGGTAAGATTTTGCTAAGTATCACTGTGGACTTGAGTAAGATTTTTTCATTCATTCATGGGCTTTGAGCCAGCATTTACTTTGCTCATCCTGATTTAACCTATAGAAGATGGTGGCGAGCTGCCTTCTTGAATGACACTGCTCTGGGTGGTGATGGAGGGATTTCCAGGATTTTGACCCAGCGACAGTGAAGGAATGATTATATATTTCCAAGTCATGATGGTGTGTGATTTGGAGGGGAGCTCAAAGATGGGTGTGTTTCCGTGCACCTGCTTTCCGTGTCCTTCTAGGTAATAGAGGTCGCAGGCTTAGAAAGCACTGTTGAAGAAGCCTTTGCGAATTGCTGCAGTGCCACTTGCAGATGTTGCACTCTGCAGTTAGTGTGTGGTTGGTGGAGGGGTGTTTGTGGATGGGATTGTTTATTCTTGGCAGTGACAAGTTTCTTGTGTTCGAGCTGCTCTCATCAAGGCAAGGGGAGAGTATTCCCTCACATTTCTACATGCGCCTTCTAGATGGTGGACAGGTTCTGGGGAGCCTGGAGGTGCATCACTTAATGCAGAATACCCAACTTCTGACCTGTTCTTCTGGCCACCGAATTTGTGGCGGATCCAGTGAAGTTTCTGGTCAATGGTGATCCCCAGGATTTTGATGGTTGGAGATTTAATCATGGTAATGTCGCAGAATGTCAAGCGGACATGGTCCGACCCCCACTTTTGGAGATGGTCATTAACTGACACTTGTTTAGCATGAGTTTACTTGCCACTTAGCCCAAACTTGAATATTGTCCAGGTCTTGTTGCACGCAGGAGACGGTGTCATTATTTGAGGAATTGCAAATGGAAATGAATGCTCTGCAATGATCACCAAACATGTCAACTTCTGACCTTATGAAGGAGGGATGGTCATTGATGAATCTTCTGAAGGTAGTTGGCCCAGGACAGTGCCCCAAGGAACTCCTGCAGTGATGTCATGGGGTGAGATGATTGGCCCGAACAACTACAGCCATTTTTCTTTCTGTGAAGTATGACTTCAGCCAAGAGAGTTATTCCCCAAATTCCATTGACTTCATTTTCCAAGGCCTCCTTTATGTCACAGTCAAATGCTGTTTTGGTGTAAAGGCAGTTGCTCTCGCCTCACTTTCGGAATTCGATTTGAAGTGATATGGTTTATGATGCACCAGAGCTTCAGCTTTAAAAAAAACATATAGTATTAGAGGTATTCCTGTCATTTTAAAATTGTACAGAAGATTTGTTTGAGAAACTAAATATACCAGTTTTTAAGTATAGATGTTAAAAAGGCATCCTACAAACTGACCTTATAGTTTGTTTATGCTTGTATATCCAGTAACCCTGGGCTGGGAAAAAGAAAAATCAGACTTTGTTCTTCTGCTTTTGTTCAGTGGCCCTGCAGAAAGTCTGCACATGAATGTAGGGGAGGGCAGGATTGAGCTTGGCAGTGATGTTTTCCACAGTTGATTAGCCTGCAAACACCCTTCTGTTGACATATAAAGCATGGTGACTTGAATAATATACTGGAGTCATTGCTTTCAATGGAAATAAAAATCATGTTTTTTATATAAGGGCAGATAGTTGATCAGCTTTTTGGTTATCACCCAAATGCACAAGATGAATACCCCCCTCCCACCTGCCTACCCAAAACCAGTGTTTGTTGAACTTTGCATCTGTGTATCAGCAGCTTGAGAGCTGAAAATTAGATTGAGGGAGTGGGAAGAAAGAGACGTTGTTGGATTTTTCAAAATATCTGTCAGCAGCAATTCAACAATGGCAGCTCATACAAGGATATTTCACTACGTTTATTAACTGGCATTGCTCATGTGAGAGGGGGCTGCTTTTATGTTCATTTTTTTCTCCCAAATCAAGTTTGGAAAGTTGCACAGTTGGTAATTTTGTGATGTATTGAAGCAGCTGTTTAAAAAAATGTATCAACTGTAGGGCAGCAAGAATTGACAAAGAAAACTAATTATTACATATTTTCAGTTCTACGTTGTCATATATCGACCAGTGTATGACCCATACATGCCATGTATTTCAAAATACTAAAGTATGATTTCTGAATAAGTGACCCAGAACTGAGATACCGGTAACCAGCTTACAAACACATGTGATTGTCTGAATTCTATGACCAAAGTTTTTTATTTCTTTTTGGAAGTTTCTGGCATCCACATTGCTGGAAGTAGAGATAGAGATCACAGAGTCCAACAGTGGTCTTGCAAAGCAACAGGGCTATCTGGAAAATGGTTGGTATGATAAACAAAGATAGACAGTTGAGGGTTACTTGTACTTCCTAAATTTAAATCCTTTTTGAGTTCCATCTGTAAGGGCATTTTCCACAGCTCAAACATGTCTCATTGCACTTTAAAGGAATGCAGAGTTCATATTCCCTCAGTGACCCATAAATTCAGTGTGTAGCATAGTACTGAGCCATACAGACAAGGAGTCATGGGTTCAGGCCCGGGTGTATGCCGAATTACCAGAACTTGGGAGCAGACTCCAAACATCATTGATCTTAGTCCCTAGAATAGAGGAAAATGTATTCTTGCACCTTTAACTGCGCAGCACTTCTTCAGTGCAACTGAATTGAAGTGTCAACCTGGAAAATACTCTCAAATCGTTTAAATGGATTTTTGAACCATAACTTTGCAACTCAAGTGCTGCCACCGAGCCAAAGATGACACGTTAAGTTCATAGCTAACGGTTCTCCATCGACATTGACACTTGCACTCACTGGTAACAGCTGCTGGCTGGAAGGATGGCTGATTGTTTTCCTTTTCCTTGCCCTGGAGTGCTGAGGCCATTTTCTCTTTCTCTAACATTGGGGTGCTGAAGTCACTTTTGCCCTCCCAAACCAAAGGATGCCTTCTGTGACTACAGATCAGTTCTGCTGCCAAGTTATTTCAAATTAATCTCAGATGTCAATTGTTATTGTTACACATTAAGATGCAATCTCTTTGCTGGTCATTAGCAAGAGGAGTTCAGGTACCATTGGTGTCTACAGGGCTATTTTGCCTCCTATTTCTCATCTGCATGCTGCCCCTGGGCAACATTATCCGAAGGCATTTGTTTTCACATGTACGCCAACACCCAGCTGCACTTCACGACCATCTCTCTTGACTCTGCCACTATTGCCAAACTATCAGACTGCTTAACCAATATCCAGTACTGGATGATCATAAATTTCCTCCAGTTAAATATTGGGAAGACTGAAGCCGTCGTTTTCAACCTTTGCTCCAAACTCCATTCTCTAGCTGCCAGTTCCACCCCTCTCCCTGGCAACAGCCTGAGACTAAGCCAGTTTGTTTGCAAACTAAATGTCACATTTGATCCTGAGATGAGCTTTCATCCTAGTATTTGTGCCATCTCTAAGACTGCCTTTTTCCACTTCCATGACATTGCTCGACTTCGCCTCTGTCTCAGCTCATCTGCTGTTGAAACCTTCATCCATGTCTTCATAATCTCTAAGCTTGACTATCCCAACATAATCCTGGATGGGCTTCCACATTCTTGCCCTCCCACCCTGCAAATTTGAGGTCATCCAAAACCCAGCTGTCTAATCTTAACGAGCAGCATGTTCCATACCTTGATCACCCCTGTTCTTGCTGAACTTAATTGGCTCCCTGGCCAAGCAGCATCTTAATTTTAAAATTCTCATCCTTGTCTTCAAATCCCTCTATTGCTTTGCCCCTCTCTATCTTTGTAACCTCCCCCACAACCCTCCGAGATATCTATGCTCCTCTAATTCTGGCCTCTTGTGCATTCCCAGTTATAATTTCTCCATTACTGGTAGCTGTGCCTTCAGTTGCCTGTGCCCCAGCTCTGGAATTCCCTCCCCACACCTCTCTATTTTGCTTTCCTTTAAGACACTTCTTAAAACCTATCTCTTAGACCAAGCTTTTGGTCATCTGACCTAATATTTCCTTATATAGAAGCAAAATACTGTGGATGTTGCAAATCTGAAATATAAACAGAAGGTACTAGAAATACTCGGCAGTTCTGGTGCACCTTTGGTTAGAAGTCATTTTCGACTTAAAATGTTTCTCTCTCCACAAATGTTGCCAGACTTGCTGAGTATTTCTAGCACTTTTTGTTTTTATATCTAATACTTCCTCTTGAGACTTGGTTTTATAACGCTGCTGTGAAACACCTTGTGTTGCTTCATTACATTAAAGGAGCGATAAATATGTTGTTGTCTGGAGAAGTGCTTTCTGTTCAGTGCTCAACTTGCATCTTACCAGTTGTACTATTTAAGTATAATGTACCATCAGCATGGTGGGGATAAATGACCAGGAGTGTCAGTTTACTGTGAAATAAACCACTAGTGTTGCACAGCATGGTAGGAACAGTTTTCGTCAATGAGATCATAGTGTGACTGATGCATTTATGCTGTCACTTCATTACTGCAAAGCATGTACTGTTTTGCAATGACATTGAAGTTGTAGTATGATTCCAGAGTTGTGATCCAACACCATTCTGGATTCTAGGGGGGACAGCCTTGAACTGGTTGACATTTCTAGCATATAATGTCAGCGCAGTGTCAGATCTGAATTAGAACAAGTGCAGCTGGTGTCTTTTTAAAACTGTTCTGTAGTTGACTTAAATGTTTAGAGAGTGCAGACACTTGGATCTGTGCTGTCTAAACATGTAAATTGCACCAGCTGGGCAAACACATCCTGAGCTTTCTTTTGGCCATGGGTTTTGTTGTTTGCATCAGGCAGTATAAATGAGCCACTGTCTTAATAGAATCAATAACTGCAGTATAAATGCACAATTAGTGTACTTAACCAAAATAGAACCTTCGGTATTAAGTTACTAGGAGCATTTTAGGTCTGTACAAACAGAACATGTTATAAATCCCTATCCGTTGAATAGTTTTAGCTTATACTGTATTACAGCACACTTTTCTTTAATTACAAACCTGAAGTACAAACGGCCATACTCCAGCTGATTGATACTCAATGTGTTTTGGTAGACTGCAGTATGAAACCAGTTTTATAAAATTGCCCATTGCAGTTACGTATGCATATTAAGATTGCACAGCAGTAAATCAGCTGCTCATTTTCTGGCAACTGGGTTGATGAGAAGGGGTTCTCTGAACTGTGCATGCAATTGTCTTGTATAGTCAAATGTGTATTTGAAGCTGGTGCCATATGAGCTCTCCAATGTAAGTTTTTGTGTAGCTCTGTCCATATACCCAATGAGTTACTGTATTTCTTCACCCCTTCACCCCAGGAATGGTCAAGTAAACCTTTTCTGAACTGCTTACGCAATTTCATCTTTTCTTAAGTAAGGAGACCAAAATTTTGTATACTACTCCAGATATGGTCTCACCAACCCTGTGTAACAATAGCAAAACTTTCCTACTTTTATATTCCATTCTCCTTGCAATAAACGACAACGTCCCATTTGCCTTCCTAATTACTTTCTGCACCTGCACACTATTTACGATTCATGTACCAGGACCCTTAGATACCATAAGAGTCTTGCAATCTCTCGCCATACTTGATCCACCTTTTTTTACCCTAGTTTCTATCCGCATTTTTATCTCTCCATCTATTTTAATGCCTCTGTGAAGGCTTATAAAGTTGACTATGAGGTGTAAAAGCAGAAAATTCTAATGGAAGATCATCGACCTGAAGTATTACGTTACTCTGTTTTTCTCTTTCCACAGATGTTGCCTGACCTGTTGAGTATTGCTAGCATTTTCTGTTTTTATTTCAGAGTTTGAGTCACTATTTTGCTTTCGTATGAGCACATGGCAGCCTTGGCAATAGAAAATAGCATTGCATGCTCATAGCTAAAAGACTAAGACAGTTAACCATATCTGAAAAAGAACTAGTTAGTCACAGATTTGAGTTAGAGATCAACATGTTCGTGTTTGGGATTTAGTTCTATCAATGCGAAGCCCACTGGTTGGCTAGCAGTCCTTTGAATAGGATGTTCTTTTTTAGGAAAGGGATTTAAAATAATGCTATGGTCAGTTTGTATGTGATAAGATCATCAGAGCCTAGTAATTAGGAGCATTATGGGTGGCGAATGAGTTTGTGTTCAGTGTGTAGAGTAAACAGAAATAGTTTGCAGATGTTTTTAAGCCAACACGTAATTGACTGAATCCAGCAAGCCTTGTACCCAGTAGGTGGTTTTCAGGAGTTGAGTAGCAGTGCTTGTGTCATTCAAAAATAATAAATAGAACACTCCAGAAATATTAAGAGCCCTGAGCATTTGTGATTGAATGTAAAATAACTTATTGCAGTAGCTAAGATAGAGAAGAGGGTGGGGCGATGACCTTTGCCCAGCCTTTGTTTTGGATCAAACAATAAAACAGAGTCCTATCTGTTCTTTTCAATGGATATAAAGTATTCTGTGGCTCTCTTCTGAGAAATAGGGATTTCTTCTGATTTTTCTGGCCAACATTGACCCTTCAGACTAAAAGAAGTTATCTGGTTATTTATCTCATTAATCTTTTTGGGGATATTGCTGTTCACAAATCCATTGCCACTTTCAATTTAAAGGAACTTCATAGGCTGTAAAGTGCTTTAAGATAGCCTGATGTTGTGAAAGAAGCTGTATAAATGCAACTTCTTTCTTGTGGTATCTTGACATCTGTGTCATAATCAGAGGATTCAACAGTTGTGACGTGGCACTCGCCAAAACCTTTTGGCCTATTGTTAAACAAAAGAGAATGGTGTTCTTCTTGGGTTAATGTCAATTCTTTTCTCCAAGTACAAATGTTGACACCAGTCCTGTAAGCATTGGGACAAGTGGTTTCATGAGGAAGTTAGTTTTCTTAAGAGAATTTTTGTTCTATTTCAGTATTCTTGTGGAAAAAGGGATTCCACACATCAGGATTAGTATACACTGTATAGTCCCTCGTCCAGCAGTTAATCAGGAGCTTACTCCCATTGGCAATATCAATGCAGGCCTGAGCAAGCACATAGTGCATCATAAACATTTAAAAGTGTTGGACCATCTGTTGCCTGATGGATCACCTCAGAGATTAGTATGACATGATGGAAATTGATGATCGACCCTGTTCTTTGGAGACGAACTTTGGAGAGTGGATCCAAATTGTATTCTTTGACAATTGTTGAATAGCTTTAAAAGTCTAGAAACTATTAACACATCTTAAAAGCCTTTAAGCAAAGGACAATTGAGGACGAGTCTTGTTGCAAATTGTTTTGACAGGTATATTTGTTGCTTGAAAGGTAAACATTTTTCAGCTACAGCAATACAGGTTTTTATTTCTGATGGATTGCTCACAAGTCTGGGATAAGGAAGTTAATTAGAATGATAACTAAGAGCTGCATTGATGGAAAGCTATGTACATAGATCCTTTAAAAGAAACTACCTGTGAACAAAATTGCTGGATTGCTTAAATATTCCCATGTGCTGCTAACATTGCAATGTTGGTCCATAGATAATGATTAGAATATTTGATCAATTAAGTGAAAAGTTCATACTGTTTTTGGGGTTACTGGCACTTACTTGCCAGTTAACATTTGTGAAAGTGCTGTAGTAAATAGTTATTACAAAGCAAATGTAGTAGCTATAGTTTGCTTTTTTGAAAGTTTCTGTAAAAAGTTCAAAGCTGTGGTTATTTTATCAATTTGGCGACAATTGAAAGTAATTATATGTAAGAGTGATGTGCTGCTCCTGAGGCTGTTTCCATTATATAAATTTTGCTCTGTGTTGCATGCTGGAATTGTCAGTTGGCAACTTGTCTACCAATCCATCATGAATTACATAACTGCATGATCAGTTTTCCATTTAATGTTTAAACATTATCCTCTGATCCTGGCCAAGAGTCCATCAGAGCAAGTGTAACTGCCTTGAAATCTACAAGTGCTATATATATATATATTTAAAAATGATTGTACAGTTTTGGGCAATATATAGGAATGCATTTCCATTTAGTTTTTTTGTTATGCCAGCTTGAAAATGACTACCTAATCACTAATATTTTTCAAAGCAAGAAAATTATAACTTTTATTACATGACAACTAATACCGCAGTGCTTGCTGTTGTGATAAAGGGCGAATATGTACTGCGAAGATCAGCTAGTCACAGCAAAGTGTAGTCTCTTTTTGTGATATTTTTCTGGGTCTTTAATTACTATAAATTCACATTTCATGTAAAGTTGAAAAGCATTACATTTTTCTTCAAGAAGCCAAGCTGTAAAGTTTTCAGTTTAATTTGGAACATTCGAGTGATTTTGATACTTTATACTGGCATCTTAATCTATGCCTAATTTCAACTATTACCCTGGAAATAATTTTAAGTGGTGAGTTTCTCTCTCCTCCCCAGAAATTATTTTATGCAGGCAAAACAATTTCTTTCATATTGATAACACTGTCTTAGAATGAATGATGGTTGGGCGCTCTTTCTGTAATCCCTTCTCTGGGTCACCATGTTTATGCACATTGAAAATTAAGGTGTAAAAATTGTAATTAAAAGTTTGCTGAACAAGAATTTAAAAATTAAATTGAGCAACTTGACACTTGCTCACCTGGTTAAATATTTCAGCTCAGTGTCCAGTTTGTGTGCCACATATAAACTGTTTGGCTGTCATCCAACATATTATAGGAACATTAAATTATTTTCAATCACTTTTGTGCATGTAAATCATTCCTATGTTTAAAAAACATGTTCTGTGGCTTCAAATTTTTTTCTATTTTTTTGACCAGTGCAGACACAATGGGCTGAATGGCCTCTTTCTGCACCATAATTTTTCCATGATTCTAAGTAACATGCTCTTCTTCCAAAGTATCTTTTCCATAATTTTGTTTGGCCTATGAGCTGAAAATAATTAAAGTTCAGGATGTTCACCCTCTTTCAGCTGTTTTTTTTTATAGATAATATGAGGTAAGAATTTTTGAGAATTGCTGAAGAAAGGGACATGCCTATGCTTTTTGTCTTGCACTCATCAGGGCACTTCAAGAATACCAATATAAGCGGAAAACAGCAATTTATACTGTATGTGAAGAGTGTGCTAACTGGAAAGTGTGTTGCTATGGAGAATGCACCAGTTGATGGTGACTGACAGCTGCCAAGCATTGTTTGAAATTTAAACCAGGCAGCTTGACCCTGATTTGTCAAGGCATTGCCCTGAGGAATGAGTCAGCCAATGGTTGTCACTTATTTTGTTAGCTGAAACAGGTGCAATGTGTGCACATGTTCTGTGTGTTAATTTATGTAGCTTCTAGTACACGTAAATATGCCGCACTGCAAGCCTGACTGACGATCTTAAAATGGTTATCAATGTAATTAGCACAGTGAGATTATTTAGCAAATATTGCCCAATCACGGAATTACATCTAATATTGAGCACTGTGTTTTGAATTTTGCAAGCGCGGGCTGGTTGGGTATGGTCTGTAACCTGCTCAATGCGAACAGAGGCTGGGACATGCTGTTTGATACGATCTGCCAGTTTTTGGGGTGTATGGCCTACGTACCGAGTATTATTCTGGCACTGAAATTCATATACCGTATTGCTCATTTGTGTGATAGGCAGAATGTATTTTTGGATTGAGGGCAGCATCCTGCTAGTGGCGAATACAACTTGTGTTGCTACTGCATAGTGCAATGTGGCACAGCTAACTTCACATGTTTCTCAAATTTTTGAGATACCTTGCCCTGCCAGGATAATCTGAGGTAGATTGGGCATTTTTTAGGGCTGAAAGTGATGGCCTTAGGCCAGTTCATGATATACAGTGCAAAATGATCTGATCAGGCTAGCCAATATCCTGCGGGATGCCCATTAAGGCATGTAAGAGAATTGTTACATGCAGCTGTGGATTTAAATACAGGAAATCTATCATCTACATATAGGGAATATGCGAGGGGTAGGAGGTTCAGTGTCATTCCATTGGGGAGACACTTCTCATAGAAACCAATAAGATGTTTGTGGCAGCTGGGCCTGGAGGGGACCCCATGGCAACACCATCTATTTGGGCATATGTGGTGTCATTAAAACTGAACCCAACTGCACGTGTTGCCGAGTTGTAACAAGCCAAAAAGTTGGTAGACAGTAGTTTTAGTGTAACAAATTTAGAGGATTTTTTAAAAGTAACAAAGCAATACTTAATCACCAGGCTATAGTTCACAAGTCACACACAGCCTTTACTCTTTGGAGCAGCTTGGACACAGGTCAGCGCTGTTCTGGTCTGACTTCTTTCTATTTTCCTTTGCTCTTGCTCTTTTTTTCTTTTGTGAGCCCATACTCGCTGGACAGTGAGCCCTTTTTTATCCTCCTTTAACTTTGGTATCCAGGATTTCTACCATATTTGGTAAAAGCAATTGACTCTCACTATTCATAACACAATCAATATGGTCAATACACCATTCAAAGTTATATCAGTAGACCATCGTTACACAATCAATAACTCCATCCTGAGCGACAATTAACAAAGTGTAAGATATGCAGATGATTTGGAGTCTAAATTGTCCTTTGGTAATACAGTTACAATCAGAGTTGAGCATTACAATCAAAAATATGCAAATAACTTAGTCACTTCGCATTGTCCTTTTCTTGTCTCTTAATGTTAAACTATATATTCTGCAGGCAAACTTGATCATTTTAAATTGTTCTAGTTTCCATTTAATCATTCTGAATTGTTCGAACTTTTTACCTTTGTTTCTATAATTGCCTATTTTTGTGTGTTATCTCTAATTGTCACGTGTCACCCTTTATTTGCACCGAACCTAATCAATGCAGTGACCTCTCAGAACTCAACCCAGCTGCTAATCTTTACTCACCAAGAGTCCACACAAATATTTTTGAAGTACAGTACCTAAAATTCATAATGTAAGGAAAAGTATATGAAACCCCATATTTCTTATAATATGAAGCTATTTGACTGTGCAAGGGATCATATACACACCAATCCTGACCCAGAATATGAAGGAACACATGCTTTTTCCTATCTAATCCTTAACCTTGTAAAGTCAGAACAACACAGGAACAAAATTATAGACCAGTCACTTGCTCCAATTGCAATCCTAAGTTGCAACTCTACCACTACATGGATCATCACCTTGGTTGAGAGGCTCATGTGTTCCGTCAGCCCCTCGAGCGGTGCCATCTTTGTTCCTGGTAGAGCTATCAATGGTTGCAAGGTCAGGAGTGATGCCAGACAAAGTGCAGTCCAAAAAGTCCCCTTTGGCAGAACAGGTGAAGGAAGACTGCGTTTCACGAGCTGCAACGACGTTAGAAGGCTGCACAGCAAATTGTCCTTGTCGTCATGATTCGATGCGTCACCGAAATATGACCACCAAACCATCAAGATTGTGTGGATAATGACTGAGCCCCAAAGTCCTCACGTTAAACAAAAGCCATGCACAGCCTTCTTCCAAGTTCCATTTGCCAAGTCCTGTGGTGATGAAGAATTGGCAAAAGGGATAAGGCTGTGAACCTGGGAGCCCCTAGTCTGCATTCAGGCAACAGATGTATGAAGGTCGTTGGACATCTGTTTTGGAACAGAGGTGTCATTGGGCAGCAGCATGTGTAACTGAGCGGTCCCCTTCTGGATATCCTTGGCTCACTGGAAATGGGGAGAGGCTAGAAAAGATGCCCTAAAAATAAGTTGTTGCACTTTCTTCTGGCTGAGGAACCACACCCTGCTTGATCACAAGCTTTGTGGTCAAAGAAAGATAACTCTAACTTTTGCAACTTGGAATGTTTGAACACTCGTGGATAATTTCAAGAATGAACATCCGGAAATAAGAATTGCAATCATGTTACGTGTGCCATCAGGACTCCAAATTGACATTGCCGTACTCAGTGAGACCTGCCTTTCTGGGGAAGGGCATCCGAAGGAACAAATAGGGCGGTGGGGGGTTGGGGGGGGGGATACACCTACTGGATAGCAAAGGTTGACAGCGACCCTTGTGACCACTGAGTTGGTTTTTCTATCTGGAATAGAATCTTGGATGCACTGCCAGTATTCCCCAATTCTACAAATGAAAGACTCATACTTCATGTACAGCTCAGCACTAAACAATATGCCACTGTCATCAGCTTTTCTGCTCCGATCCTTTACTCCAATGGAGACATTAAGGTCTATCCTGACCTTGATGAAATCTTCACTGCCATCCCAAAAATGGACAAGATCATCCTTCTGGGAGACTTTATTGCCAGGGTTGACTGTGACTTTGATATCCGGAGAGGAACCATTGGGGAAAAACCAATGCAAATGGTGCCCTCCTGATAGTGTGCTCAGCATCGTCTCATAACAAACACCCTTCTCTGCCAGAAAGACAAATGCAAAACCACGTGGAGGCATCAGAGTTCAAAGCACTGGCATCTAGATTATGTAATTATTCAAGTCAAAGATCTAAGTGATGTCTGTGTCACTCAATCCATGTGGCAGGCTGATCCTGCTGGACAAGATCATAGACTTGTTCGATTAGTGATAAACATCTAACTAGTACCAAAACACCTCAAGACTCAAAAGTCCAACAGGAAGAAGATCAATGTCTCAGCCCTAAAACAGCCTGACTGAAGGGAGGAATTCAAGGTATAGCTCATAGCCAATCTAGAAAGTCTTCAACCAACTCAATTTCAGAACAGTAGGATCAAATAAATACAGCTGCACAGGACGCCTGTCTCCGGACTTTGGGTTTGAGCAACATCATCACCAGGGCTGGTTTGATGAAAACAATCTGAAACATGTGACCTGGAACAAAAATGAGCAGCTTTTATTGTCTGGCAGAACAACCCAAGGTCACAAGTCAGGCAGCATTCCAACAGCCAGGCAGCATTCCCACAGCTTGAGGCTGACACCCAAAGACAAATCTGGAAGATGAAGGACAAGTGGTGGGAAGAGAGCGCAAGAGATGCAACAATATGCAGCTCATCATGACACGGAAAACTTGATTGAAGCCACAAGGGCCATCTATAGACCATGGTCAAATGGATAAACTCCCCTTTGCTCACCAGATGGTGTCTCTCTCCTTAAGGATGACAATGCCATATGTCAATGCTGGAAAGAACATTTTCCACAACTCCTCAGTCTTGAATCCACAGTGGCTGCTCATACCCTTCAGGCTATCCCTCAGTACCCTGTGGTAGAATCCACAGGTAAATCACCATCAATGGGAGAGCTACAACAAACAATAAAAAAGATTGAAAAATGACACCCTCTGGCTCCGATTGTTTTCTAGCTGAGGCCTTCAAAGCTCCCAGGCTTTGCTCACATAAAGACTTTGTGCACGCGTCCTGTGGATTTGCACACTCAACTAATAACCTTAAATTGGTTGTTAGTATAATTCTTGGAGCACTTGCAATTCCATTCGTGGAAGCACATCTAACTTCAGGCATTATGTTCTGAAATTTTCAAACACAGGATGGTTAAGTACGGTCAGTATTCTGCCTATTGCAAACAGCTGAAGGGATGTACTGTAGATACAATTTCAGTTGTTGGGATGTATGGCTTGCATACATGGTATCTCACCGGCACTGAAATTTATATACCACGTTACTTGTATGGTAGACAGAATGTCGTGTCGGCTTGACGGAAACATCATTTTTTGTAGAAAATACCACTTACATTGTTGCTGCAGAGTAGCAGTGTGAAATGGCTAGCTTCACCTGTTGCTCAAATTTTTGATAGATAACCCTTCTATGGTAATTTGAGGAAGACTGGACACTTTACAGTTCTGAAAGTGGCAACCTTGGCCCAGCCATCTTCAGCCGCATCATTACTGACCTTCCTTCTATGATAAGTTAGAAGTGGAGATGTTCGCTGATGATTGCACAATGTTCACCATTCGCGACGACTCAGATACTGAAGCAGTCCATGTCCAAATGCAGCAGGACCTGGACAGTATCCAGGCTTGGGCTGATGAGTGGCAAGTAACATTTGTGCCACACAAGTGCTAGGTAGTGACAATCTCAAACAAAAGAGAATTTAACCATTGACCCTTGATGTTCAAAGGCATTACCATCACTGAATCCCCCCATTATCAACATCCTGGGGGTTACCATTGACCAGAAACTGAACTGGTCTAGCTATATAGATATGGTGGCTACAAGAGCAGTTCAGAGGCTAGGAATCCTGTGACGAGTAACCCACTTACTGACTCCCCAAAGCCTGTCCACCATCTACAAGGCACAAGTCAGGAATGTGATGGAATACTCCCCACTTGCCTGGATGAGTGCAGCTCCCGCAGCACTTGAGAAACTTAAAACTGTCCAGGACAAAGCTGCCCACTTGATTGGCGCCACATCCACAAACATTCACTCCCTTTTCCATTGATGCACAGTAGCAGCAGTGTGTACCATCCACAAGATGCACTTCAGGAATTCACCAAAATTTCTTCGACAGCATCTCCCAAACCCACGACCACTGCCATCTAGAAGGACAAGGGCAGCAGATAAATGGGAACACCACCACTCCCTTCCAAGTCACTCACCAACCTGACTTGGAAATATATTGACGTTCAGTCACTGTTGCTGGATCAAAATCCTGGAACTCCCTTCATAACAACACTGTAGGTGTACCAATGTCACATGGACTACAGCGGTTCAAGAACGCAGCATACTACCACCTTCTCAAGGGCAGCTTCGAATGGGCAATAAATGCTGGCCTAGTCAGCGAAGCCCACATCCTGTGAATGAATAAAAAAAACCTTAGGCCCATGAGTGAGTATGCATAATACACAGTGAGTAATGATCTGATCAGGGTAACCATAATCTGCTTGAGAACTTAGTGCCTAAAGTTGAATGTGATTCTGTAATTGGACAGCACTTGATGAACAATCCCGAGTGTGTCAAGAACTAGCTTACAACCAATTTAAGATTATCAGTTGGGCTTGCAATTTGGCTCACTTACACTGGAAGCTATGTATATTCATTCACAGGAACCTGTCCTCTGCAGGCAAAAGTAACATGTCCAGGCATTGTGCCTTTTTGAATTAAACATCAGCCTGAGGGAACAAAGTTCCCTGGTCCATTCTCCATGATGTTGCCATGACCAATCAGAGTCAACTTGCCACCCAATCAGCATCCTTTTATCATGCAGTATAAATTGTTGCTATCTTTGAAATTTGGCATTCTTGTGCCTGTCCTGATGAGTCCAAGACAAAAAGCTTGTCGACAGCTTGTCTCTCTTTTTTCAATAGCAGTCATGTTCTGCACTATCGATTGATGGTGATATAGTTCCAAGTCACAATGGTGAATGACATGGAGGGAAATTTGCCGGTCTGGTGTTCCCAACTATCTGCTGTTCTTGTGCTCAAGTGAAAGGAACTTTGGTGAGTTGCCACAGTGTATCATATAGAAGGTTCAGACTGCTGCCACTGTGTGCTGGTGGTGGAGGAAGTGGATGTTCCAGGTGGTTCATGGGGTTCGGTTCAAGTGGGCTTTGCCCTGGATGATGTCGAGCTTATGGAGTGTTGTTGGAACTGCACTCATCCAGGCAAGTGCAGAGTATTTCATCATACTCCTGACTTGCGCTTTGTCAGATGGTAGACAGGCTTTGGGGAGTCAGGAGGTGAGTAACTCTCTTCAGAACTCCCGATATCTGTCGTGCTCTTGTAGCCACGGTATTTTTATGGCTGGTGTCCAGCTCAGTTTCTGGTCAGTGGTAATTCCCAGATGTTGGTGGGGCAATCAACAATGCCATTAAATGTCATGGGTAGATGGTTAGATTCTCTCTTGTTGGAGATGGTATTTGTCTGGCACTTGTGTAGCATGAATGTTACCTGCTACTTAGCAGCACAAGCCTGCATATTGTCCAGGTTTTGCTGCACATGAGCATGAAAAGCTTCAGTATCTGAAGAGTTGTGAACGATGCTGACCATTGTGCAATCATCAGCGAACATCCCCACTTGTGACCTTATGATGGAGGGCAGGTTATTGAAGCAGCTCGATGTCTTGGCCTTGGACATTTCTACACGGGTTCCTTGGGGTAATTTCCTTGGGCTGAGATGATTGACCTCCAACATCCACAGCCATCTTACTTTGCACTGGTTATGACTCCAACAGTGGGGGCTTTTACCCTAATTTCCATGAAATCAATTTTGCTTGGCTTCCTTGATGTTACATTTGGCTAAGTGCTGCCTTGATGTCAAGGGCAATCACTGTCATGTCACCTTTGAAATTCAGCTCTTTTATCCAAGTTTGAACCAAGGTTGTAATAAGGCCTGGTGGAACCCAAACTGAATGCTGTTGAGCAGGTTCTTGCTGAGAAAGTAGAGCTTGATAGTAATGTTGATGATATCTTGATGACATCTATCACTTTGGTGATTGAGGGGGGACTGGGGTAGTAATTGGCCAGGTTGGGTTTATCCTGCTTTTTATGGCTTGGATGTTCCTGGGCAATTTTCCATGTTGGATGGTTGCCAGTGTTGTAGCTCTACCTGGAACAGGTTGGTTAAGGTTGTGGCTTGTTCTGGAGTACAGTAAATCTCTTCTGAGTATATGTTGTAAACATGTGTAGCTGAGAGGACAAAATCAGACTGAAATTTCCATGTAGGTGTAGCTGAGAGGGGAGGGCACTCAACTCTCAAACAACTGAGGCTGAGCGCTGGGCGATTGTTCCTCTTTTCTAGACCACATGACTCTATGTAATTTTCCATGCTACGCGAGTGGAGCCATAGTTCCAGTTAGTACAGAGGCAACCAGGAAATGCTGCACTTTCCTCAGGTGAGAGAAACTCGACCATGACTATGAGGGAAAGAAAGATGTAAATTCCGAATAGCTTTGTTATATCAAAATGCCTCATATCCGTTAAGCCACTTTACAGATGTATTAACAGTTATGTTGATAAATAGGACGATGAGTTTGAATGCAACAAGTTCATGTACTGCAAACAGTGAGCTTGATTGGCCATTGTTGTTGATGTTTAGTTGCAGAATGTTATCTGAAATGGTGGGAGAACCTCTTGCTCCTTGATGAAACATGGAATGGATTGTAATGCGTTCACCTGTTTTCTGATCTGAAAGCTCTGATATTTTCATATTCCCTCAACACTGCACTAAAGTAATGATCTGAATCCTTCGAAGGAGGCTTTAGGCTGCAAAGGAAGATGAGGGTAGTGGGCCTGTGACCAACAAAAATGTGAATACTGGGGACTGGGAGTAAGCAGGCATTTGAGAAGAAAAGCCACTTCGAAACCTGACCAAGAGTGAAGAGAAAGGTTCAAGGTAACTGCAGTACAAAAAATGCTTTGGTTTAACGGGGGCTAATTGAAAATGGTTACAATCAGCTGAATAAGTGGACCACACGTTGCATTTTGGATGGATATAATTTTCTTTTGTCTCACATGCGTTAAATTAAGATTTTGTGGCACTGTATGGAAATCAGTAGTTGGATTAGAACATATCATTCAAAACAGGAGCAGAAGTAGGCCATTCGGCCCCTTGCACCTGCTCCGCCATTCAATAAGATCATGGCTGATCTGTTTGTGTTTCAAACTCCACTTTCTCACCTATCCCTGATAATCTTAGATTCTGGTTAGGCAACGGAATCAATTTACCTCTGCCTTAAAAATATTCCATGACCCTGCCTCCCCCGCCTAATTGCACAACCCTCAGAGAAAAAAAATTCTCCTCATCTCTGCCCTAAAAGGGCAACCCCTAATTTTGAAAACAGTGCCTCCCTAGTTCTGGACTTGCTCACAACAGGAAACATCCTTCCCACATCTGCCTTGTCGAGACCAGTCAGGATCTTATGTACTTCAATCAAGTCCCCCTTCACTCTTCTAAACTCTATAAACAAGCCCAATCTGCCCAACCTATCCTCACAAGACAACCCGCTCATTCCAGGTATCAATCTAGTAAACTTTCTCTGACTCCAACGCATTTACATCCTTCCTTATAAAAGGAGACCAAAACTTTGAAAGTGATTTTAAATTGCTGATGGAGATTTAAGAACAAATCTTTTCAATCTTTGTGCAATATGATAATTTGACCAATTGCTAAACCCCAAATCCACTTGACATTGCAATTTAGTGCAAGAAAAGCACCTGTTCCTTGTTTTACCATCATTAAGCAATGGGCAGCCTATAACTCCAGAACCCTATTGTATCATTGCTCTTTCACAGTTATCCATTTACTGGCTAATAAGTCTGGCAATTTATTGCTTAAATCACTATAGATGTTTTTATTCTACTGTTTTTAAGTAAGGACGCATGATATAACCAGTAGTCAAAATATGATAGCTTTCTACTTGTTGCCTAGGGCAAATTACCAAGATAATAGACAGGTAAAGACATTCCCCAGGTTATAGGGAGTGATCTGTAATGTGCAACTCAAGGAAGAATTACTTGTTTGAAACCCCAAAACCCCACTGCTGTCTGAGGCTCAGGCTCCCCTGGAGCACGATGGGCTTGTTTTCCACCATCACATTGGACTTTAAATCTTTAGCAGTTCCTTTATATCTGCAACCAAATTCTCTGCCTGCTCAATGGTGACTCTGGGGCATAACAGCAATCCCATATGCTTCAATGATTAATTCCCTTGATTGTCACACACACACCCCCCCCCCCCCCCCCCAACTTCAATTCTCCCCGTCTTCTGCCTTCAAATCTAATGCCAGGTAATGGGAACTTAAAGATTGGAACAGTATATGTAGTTTTCTCAGCCTAGATCTATCCACAATCTTTATTTCTCTTCCTTAGAGTCCTTACAATCTAGCTTCCTGTCTTCTCTTCTCCCCATTCGTCTCATCAGACTCATCTTACCTCTATCAGCTTCCCTTTTTCCACTCTGTACTCAGCTCCTGACATCTAATTTATCTTTCAGATCCAATTGCACCCTCTGATCAGACATATCCCCTGTAATGGTGAAAAAAATTATTTTTTTCAAGAGTTTTTATGATTTCTAGCTGCTAACCATGCTTTTAATTTATCTGTTGTTTGCATCAACTCTGATTTTCTGCTGTCTGCTGTACTTAGAGACAATGAACAAAGTATGACACTAAAAGAATGGTGCCATGTGTTGATGGCAGAAGTGTGATTGAGTCTGTACAGGACATATGCATGATATACAAAAATTAAAATATTGCTAATCGATCTCCCATGACATTGTTCACAGAGCCTATGTCTCAGTTGTCTTGAAACTACCATATTTTTCATAATATTGTGGGGTATTGTCAAATAGGCATATGTTGTGTGTGGATGGTCCTGTCTGTGTAGCTGATTTAATTGAATTACAGTCGGATGCAAGGTTGAACTTATCAAAAGAATTAGGTGTAAAAAGGGTATTTGAAATGCTAATGAGAGAGCTAGGGTGAAGTCAGTAGATAGGGTGTGAAATTTGCATTTTAAGATAAGTAGAGGGGTTTTTGGTTTTCAAAAAAAATGATAAAGATTTACAATTGACAGGATAAATAGGACAAGGTTATTACGTTTATTTTTCCCAAAAGGAAAAGCCCTATTGACAACATGAAAGATTTTTATAGTGTGAGAAAAGTAAATTCCAAAGACATATGGAAATAATGGGGTTGACAGATTGATGAGGAAGAAATATATTTAAAGAAGGACAGAAGGTTGTATCAGGGTTGGCCGTGTAAGATCTAAAAGATACACCGTGTGAAACAGACTTGGGGAAACAGCCTCTAGCCACTTTGACTACTGGAACAGCAGACTTTGGCAAAGTTGTTAAAAAGCCTTGGGAATTCCACTGTTGAGTGGGTGCTGTGGTAGCCTTGCTGGATTGCCTCTCTACATTTAAAATCTATTTTGGACTGTTGCCTTAAAAGGGTGTGTAGTTGGGAGTCAGGTTAATTAGGAATTTTGGGATTTGTTATAATATTGAGTAATTGTGTAACTGTAATCTTGTGTACGCGTTTTAATTCCTTTCTTCTGCTAATAAATGTTTTAATTTCTTTTTAAAATCTCTAAAGGTGTTCGTGGACTCATTACTTCTGAATTCAATGCACAAACCTCTTAATAAATACAAATTGCAAAACCGTTATGATAGTGTGGCCACGTTTCCCTTGTGGATTCGGTCAGCCTGGCAAATATCACTTGCTGTATCATAACACAGTACCTTCACGTCCATTCTGCCCTCTGCCGTGTCTCATTTTTCCTTCTGTTACCTGCATTTCTTTCTCCCTGTCTAGTCCTTTCTGTCTCTCTTATGTTAATCTCTCTCTCTACCTTGATTGTTTGAACAACATGATTTCAATGCATACTTCATTTTTGCTGTTTTTGTGCTGATCTCTCTAGCTTTCTCACTGTCCACCATCCTTCTGATATTTTTCTACTTTTCTGATTTTTGGCTTTGCCACAATCTCTATTCCTTCGTGTGTGTGTATATATATATATATATATATATATATACCCTTCTGTCTTTATGTTGATTTGATCCATGTGCCATTTCTATCCATTTTTCTCTGCCATCTTTGCAGATTTCTTCACCTATCTATTCCACTATTTCTTTACCATTTTAGTGACTTTCTCTATCACAATTTTTCTTCCCATTTTTTTCTGCAAATTTCTTTCTGCCTCAACCCTTCCAATCTCTTCTACCCCCAGCTCTGCTTGTTCTTCCCTCTCTATGCTAATGTCTCACTATGCACTTGTGTCTGGGGTGTGTCACCCCATACTCAATATTGCCGTCTTGAAATGGGGCGGCTTAAAAAAATGTACAGCTGGTAAGCCCAAAAGGAAAAGCTGTCCAGGACAGCTGGGAAAAAAAATAACAGGGTTTATAAAGAAGTAGAACTAGCGTGGCAGATGGGCATGAGAGAGATAATACCAGACGGGAATACGATAGGGAGGGGGCCTAAAGTGTTTAACAAATAATACCAACTATTTTTTGAATATACAACTGAGAGTTAAAATCAGGGAAAAGAGAAAATAGTGTGCCTATGCCATAGCACCATGACAACAAATTTTAAATGCCCAACTGTAAGGAAGCAGATATTATAACGTTCTGTTCAAACAAGAATCCAATGGTTTCAATAAAGCTTAAAGTGTATAATGGAGTATAATGTGGGAAAGTGTGAGTTGTTCACTTGGGCAGAGATGAGAATTTCTTTTTCTCCAAGGGTTGTGTGACTTTGGAACTCTCTGCCTCCAAAGGCGGTGGAGGTGGGGGTCATTGAATATTTTTAAGGTAAAGATAGTAGATGCTTGTGAGGCAAGGAAATCCAAAGGTTATTGGGGTAGATGGGAAAGTGGAATTTGAAACACCAACAGATCAGCCATGATCTTATTGAATGGCGGATCAGGCTTAAGGGGCCCAATGACCTAATTCTGCTCCTATTTTGCATGTTCGTATATGTTCAGTTGGCGAAGAGCTCAGATTCAAATTCCGTTGTCAGCTTCACATTTTTCCAGTAAATGTAATGTTTGACATGTGATTGTAAACTTGCTGTGCTGCTTCCATGTAGAGAAGCAAGCTTATAGACAAATTAATCATAAGTAACTATATAAGTAAGGTTGCATGCTGTTTTTTCTCATCCTGTGCTGTTGTATTGCTTCCTTTGCAAGTGAGATCTGTTCATGGGCCAAAATAACCCTCTGATGTGGAGCTGCCCACCTCAGTGCATTGAATTTGACAGATCTGTTTGATCCAAATATGGATTAATTCCACAAAGCTACAGTTATGCAATAGGCCTTCATATAACTGCAGCATAAG
Organism: Carcharodon carcharias; assembly: GCF_017639515.1. NCBI lineage: Eukaryota > Metazoa > Chordata > Chondrichthyes > Lamniformes > Lamnidae > Carcharodon > Carcharodon carcharias. The sequence continues at coordinate 139,167,205 of NC_054475.1, read as the reverse complement.
TAGAAAGCAGCAGAGTTTGAAACTACAAGAGGGTTCAGGGATGATTGGTGCGTTTTTATTGTTCTCATTTTTATAGTCACCCATTTTGCCTCATGTAATATCTTTGTCAATGACAAATACTTCAAAAATATTTTTAAGCAATGCCCAGCACTTGGGTAGAGGAGGGAAAATTTCAGAGTTTGCAGGTGACTGAAAACTTAAAAGTGTAGATAACGGTGAGGATGATAACAGGATTCAGGGGGTCAGGAGGGCGTACTTGGATTGTTGAAATAAGCAGATTAAATTAATACAGATAAGTTTGAAATGATGCATTATGGAAGGAAGAATGTGGAAATGCAATTTAATTGTACAATTTTGAAGGGCATGCAGCGGGATGTGGCAACAGACTCCTGGGATTTCACAAACACAAACCTTTGAACACGGCAGAACAAGTTAGTACGTTTTCTTAAGCAGCCAAAATCCTGGGTTTCATAAACAGAGACATAAAGCAACAAAAGGAATTAAGTTATGCTGAAATCATTGGTTAAGCCTCAGGTGGAGTATTGAACGTTTCAAGGCACCACAATTTCAGAAGGATGTGAAGGTCTTGGTGATGTAATATAGTATATGGTACTGTATCAGGGATGAGGGACTTCAGTCATGTGGAAAGACTAGCAAAGCTGGGATTGCTGTTCTTACAGAAAGGGTTAAGGTGAGATTTACTCGAGGTGTTGAAAATTATGTAGGTTTTGATAGAGTAGATGGGAGGAAACTGTCTTTGCTGACAAGTTGATAACTGCAGAGGATGCAGATTTAAGATAAATGGTAGATGAACCAGGGTTGAGCAAATCAGAATTTATTTTATGCAGTGATTTATGATCTACAGTGAACTACTTGAAAAGTGATGAAAGTAGAATCAGTAATAGCTCTCAAATCAGTATATAAAATTTTGGTATAATTTTAATACAGATTTGGTTGCTAATGTGTAGCAGTATCAAGTGTGCATTAATGAGAGTGCCTGTGCAATTTTGCATTCCCCATCTGATTCCTGACTCCCGATGAGAAGGTGCATGACCATCTCTTGTAGGTATTGGCCTTGCTCCACTTGGCTTTGTATCAGGTATGAAATCAGCGTGCTGCGAATCTAAGCTTTGGCCAGTCTTAGAATTTTTTAAACTTTGTTTCAGATCTTTTTAGTGTTGGGAAAAAGATAATGCTCTCATCGTGTGCTTTTGATATTGAAAATTAGTGGCATAATAAATATGGCAAGGCACTGGTACAAGGTTATTTGCGTGCACTGTACAGTTTGAGACCAATACCTGTGGTATTCTGACAACTTAGATATTGACAGGTGTGAATGCATAATTGTGTGAAGCAGCAATTATCTCATTTATTTTAATTGGTTGTCAGTTAGATTTTTCTAAATTTTAAAATTTTTTGTTAGTCATTACTTAGTTACTTAGTTTATTCTACCCAGCCCCATCTTAAGACTGGGTTTTACAATTAATACTCAGTTGCACATTCTAATCCTTTGCAGACATTATTCTATGTAATTGCTCACCTGAGCTGTTTGCTCTAAGCAACAGCTATAGGACAAGGATGATGTTTCGAAAGCAGCCCCCTTATGTACTTTGCTTGTTGATTTGAATGCTGAGAGATTTCACAATTCCCTTGATATATGCTTTGCTTTTGCAGTTTTCATGTAAGCTGGTTGGAAGGACTCTGATAATTCTGACAGGTGATGAGAACTTTGCACTGTTTTACTTGTCAAAACTTTTCCAGATGGGTGAAAATTGATCGGTCCCATTGGTGAAAACATGAAGCAGCTGATTGTTACAGTGGGGCTGAGAAGTTCACTGCTCTTGAGGGACACAACAACCAGCGAACTCACTTGTGCTAAAATCTCTATATTGTGCCGCACCTGAATAGGCTCCAGAGGACTCTGCGATGATGGTCCTGCCATTCCTCTCTTGAAGCGGCAGGAACTATTAGTTTGAAAGCTTTGTCTATTTCCCTCAATTTGCACAGATTCTTCTGTGCACTATGTTAATGTTGATAGAACAGGCATAGATCAAGGAACCAGCCCTCCAAATCATTATGCGCCCCTTCACAAAATAAACTAATTTGCTAATTGTGATTAATTAAAATGTTTTCCGTGATTTCACCTGGCAATCTGATCCTGCTTCCCCCTCTCTTTACCCCATTCCTGCTCAACCCCACTTAGGTCAGAAACAGCACTTGGAGGGGAGACAAGTTGTTTCCTACATCGATGTGACTGAGTGGTGGAGAGAACTGGAGTAGCGGGATGGGAGAAGAGCCAGAGTTGCTGGAGGGAAAGGATTTGGGGGTGGAGCAGGGAGCCAGGGCTGTGTGGGGGAAGAGGAGCAGGAGTGGGGTTAAGGTCTGAGGGACAGACCCTGGCCAAGTTTTCAAAACCTTTAGAAAAGAGTTTCAAGATTTTAAAAGTTTAACGGTTTTAAAATGTGTTATAACTGTTTGAAAAGACTAAAAATCATTTAAAAAAAAACAGTCTACCTGTCATTGAGCTGAAGACTGACGTCAAGGAATGTGTCTTCATCTCATGATGTCTGAAGGACAAGTGGCTCCGCTTGCAGTGCGTCACCCTGGGAGCTGTCACTGCTTGTCCTGTTGCTGGGCCCTGCTGCAGGAAAAAGAATGTTTTCACTGTGGCCTATGGAGAAGGTGGTACAGATTATTTTGGGCAGTCTGAGGCAAACGGCACAACTTTGCTGATCAGAGGAAAGCTTGGGCCATTGTAACAGCCTTGCCGTGCCCTGCACTGGAAGTTATCCGAGTTAGCCATTTTCTAACTCTGTGTGCATGTGGACAAGTCAGGGAAAACAACAACATCAGAGTTGAAATTGGTGTCCTTTTACAGCTCTGCAGGGTAAATATAGCACTGAAATAAGATGAGGCATGCTGAAAACCTGCCAAATAGGAATTCCTCCTGTAAGCAGTATTTGTGAGAGACTGTGTCATTGTTGCAGTAACCCTGATGATACTTCCTTGTTAGCACTAGGTTTTGATCCTAGGCTTCCTCATGCTCTTTGATCTTGAACCCAATAAATGGATGTTAGTGATTTGAACCTGGGTTGGAGGAGATCTTGTCCTTTACAGAATTGCCACCACTTCAAGGGCAGCAGCATTTTTACTGGACTAAAACTACACCAGGAAAAAATATTTACTTATTGGGTTGAATGCTGCATCACCTTGGATTTCATTGAATATGCACTCCTTTGCAATTCCATGACACTTCAAATTTTCTCCGTGATTTTCATTGTATAAATATTTGTCTCCAGCACGGCCAATACACAGGCAAACTTGTTTTGTAAGTTGCTCTGCTGTACTTAGACAGTGTCTAGCCCAGTTCTCTTAAGGACAGGTTAGGAAAAATTCTCAAAAAATTATTTTGATCCAAGTACTGTATAGATTGGGTGGAATGCAAGAAGTTGATCATGTAAAGTTATGTGCACATAGTGTGTAAAATGCATCTTTTGAGGCTTTGATGCTTAGAATGTGGCAAATTGCATTTGAAACAGTCTTAAAAAGTTGCATCAATGAGCTAAAGTACAACTTCCTTAATTATTTGGCATATCGCTTTAAAGAAGTGAGTTTTCATTTTTTTTTAAGTGGCCTGTGATATCTTTGCAGGATGGAAAAGAGATAGTGTGCTGTGTGTAAAGTCAAGTCCCAACTGAAAATACTTTATTCTGATTTGACTAATGAGTGTGGATATGTGTGTGTACAATATTCAAATTCTATACAATTTATATATTTTTTGCTTTTTCATTTATCTAAAATTCACAAGAACCACTGGCTCCAAAGAGGATGCCTCCTTTTTTGACCCAAACTTACAAAACTTGGGGAAGGGCCTGGAGTGATCTGGGCCTGAGTCTGATCTGAATTGGTTTGAGGCACAACTTGTGCTGTAGCAACTATTGGTACTCTACTCATATGCCAACTATCCTTCAGGTTCATTTGATTCTTCCCAACTACCTTATTCAACAACGTCTGAAGGTAAAATGTGATCTACATACAAAAAGCTAACCATAACACTACCTAATATCTTGACCAAATTCGTGCAAGGACCACATGTTTTCATGACTCTTCCTGGTAGCATCTTCGGCCTTGTATGATGTTCTTTCACCTTAACTTTCTTGTTCAACTTCATACTCTTTTCTTTCACTCTATACCCCTATCATGTCTCTCTTTCTGCCAGATTTTGTTTCTCCGCGACTGACTGTGCTAAATGGTGCTTTAGCAATGAAAACCTCATTTTAAACCGTTTTAAAAATCCAGCCTTAAGAGGAAGGGCTGTTTTTATGTGTTGGTGGACTGACCTTCGAAGATGGCTGCACTAATAGGTATTGTTGGGTGACTGGGAGAGTACAGTCATGATGGAAATTCTTTAGATGTGGAGAGGCTAGAGATACATTTCACTGCTAATAATATCCTTGATATTCCTGATAACCTAGCTGTTAATCAGGCACTAGGGGAAAGGAAAAGAATGATTTTTCTGAGCGAAGCAGACTTAGGAGTGAATGGAACGCTCAAGAATTTGCTCACCACTGCTAAGCCAAAAGACACACCGGTGTCAGCCCTTTTATGTAAGCTTGAGCAGCACTACAGTCCCAACATTGGAGATTGCTGGAAGCTATTGGTTTGGAACCAGGAATCACCATTCCTGGGTATGTCCTGTTCCACCGGCAGGACAGACCCAGCAGAGATGGGGGCACAGTGCTATACAGTTGGGAGGGAGTTGCCCTGGGATTCCTCAATATCGACTTCGGATCCCATTAAGTCTCATGGCATCGGTTCAAACATAGGCAAAGAAACCTCTTGCTGATTGCCACTTACACCCCTCCCTCAGCTGATGAATCATTGCTTCTCCATGTTGATCACCACTTGGAGGAAGCACTGAGGGTGGCAAGGGCTCAGAATGTGCTCTAGGTGGGGGACTTCAATGTCCACCACCAAGAGTGGCTCAGTAGCACCACTACTGATCATGCTGGCTGAGCCCTAAAGGACACAGCTGCGAGACTGGGTCTGCGGCAGGTGATGAGGGAACCAACAAGAGGGAAAAACATATTTGATCTCATCCTCACCAACCTACTCGCTGCAGACGCATCTGTCCGTGAGAGTGTTGGTGGGAGTGACTACCGCACAGTCATTGTGGAGACAAAGTCCTGCCTTCACTTTGAGCGTACCCTCCATCGTGTTGTGTGGCGTGGCACTACCACCGTGCTAAATGACATAGATTTCGAACAGATCTAGCAACTCAAGACTGGGCATCTGTGAGGCACTGTGGGCCATCAGCAGCAGCAAAATTGCACTCGAACACAATCTGTAACCTCATGGCCCAGCATAACATCCCACTCTACCATTACCATCAAGCCAGGAGATCAACTCTGTTTGAATGAAGACTGCAGGAGGGCATGCCAGGACCAGCACCAGTCATGCCTAAAAATGAAGTGTCAACCTGGTGAAGCAATGACACAGGACTACTTGCATGCCAAACAGCATACGCAGCAAGTGATAGACAGAGCTAAGTAATCCCACAGCCAAGGAATCAGATTTAAGCTCTGCAGTCCTGCCACATTCAGTCGGGAATGGTGGTGAACAATTAAACAACTTACTGGAGGAGGAGGCTGCACAAATATTCCCATCCTCAGTGATGGGGGAACCCAGCACATCTGAGCAAAAGATGCTGAAGCATTTGTAAGAATCTTCAGCCAGAAGTGCCGAGTGGATGATCCATCTCTGCCTCCACCAGAGGTCCCCAGCATCACAGATGCCAGTCTTAAGCCAATTCAATTCACTCCATGTGATATCAAGAAACTGCTGAAGGTACTGGATAGTGCAAAGGCTATGGGCCATGACAATATTCCGGCAATAGGATCGAACTTCCCGCGTCCCTAGCCAAGCTGTTCCAATACAGCTACAACACTGGCATCTACCTGGCTATGTGGAAAATTGCCCAGGTATGTCCTGTACACAGAAAGGTCAAATCCAGCTTGGCCAATTGCTGCCCCATCGGTCTGCTCTCAATCATCGGTAAAGTGATAGAAGGGGTCATCAACATTGCTATGAAGCAATACTTGCTGAATAATGACCTGCTCGCTGATGCCCAGATTGAGTTCAGCCAGGGCCACTCGACTCCTGACCTCATGACAGCCTTGGTTCAAACGTGGACAAAAGAGCTGAACTCCCGAGGTGAGGTGACATCAAGGCAGCATTTGACCGTGTGTGGCATCAAGGAGCCCTAGCAAACCTTGAGTGAATACGAATTGGGGAAAATTCTCCACTGGCTGGAGTCATACCTAGTGTAAAGGAAGATGGTTGTGCTTATTGAAGTCAGTCACCTCAGCTTCAGAACATCACTGCAGGAGTTCCTCAGGGTAGTGTCCTCCGCCCAACCGTAAGGTAAGAAGTGGTAATGCTTGCTGATGATTGCACAATGTTCAGCACTATTCGCTACTCTTCAGATACTGAAGCATGTCCAAATACAGCAAGACCTGGATAGTATCCAAGCTTGGGCTGACAGTTGACAAGTAACATTTGCACCACACAAGTGTCGGCAATGACCATCTCCGACAAGAGAATCCAACCATCGCCCGTTGATGTTCAATGGCATTGCCATCACTGAATTCCCCACTATCAACATACTGAGGGTAACAATTGACCAGAAACTGAACTGAGCTAGCCATATAAATACTGTGTCAACAAGAGCAGGCCAGAGGCGAGGAACCGTGCAACATGTAACTCGCCTCCTGGCTCCCCAAAGCCTGTCCACCATCTCCAAGACACATGTCAGGAGTGTGATGGAATACTCCCTACTTGCCTCGATGAGTGCAGCTCCCACAACACTCAAGAAGCTTGACCCCATCCAAGACAAAGCAACCTGCTTGATTGGCACCACATCTACAAACATTCACTCCCTCCACCACCACCAATGCATAGTAGCAGCAGCGTGTACCATCTACAAGATGTACTGCAGGAATTCACCAAGGCTCCTTTGACAGCACCTTCCAAACCCACAACCACTGCCATGTAGAAGGTCAAGGGCAGCAGATAGATGGGAACATCGCCACCTGGAAGCTACCCTCCAAGCCACTCCTGACTTGGAAATATATTGACATTCCTTCATTGTCGCTGGGTTAAAATCCTGGAACTCTGGCCCTAAAAGCACTGTGAGTGTACTTGCACAATAGACTGCAGCTGTTCAAGAAGGCAGCTCACCACCACCTTCTCAAGGGCATGGATGGGCAATAAATGCTGGCCCAGCCAGCAAAGCCCACATCCCATGAATGAATAAAAAAAAGTAAGTGTTGGAGGGAGCTCAGGTAAACATGGAGGTCGACACAGGCATCAGACACTGTGATTCCTGAATTGCTGTACCAAAATGACATGCTACGTCAAAAGCTGAGTCAGCATCTGGAGAAGTCATGCATAGAATTACAAATTATGGAGGACAGAAAATCCCCATTAAGGCAAGTGTGTCATGCATGTCATTCAAATAGCACACCACTTAAAATTTGGCTCATCACCCCATAGAAAATTCTAGGGGCTGAATTAACACCAAATGGAAACCTATCAAGCTGAAAAAGACCCATGTGTGTATGAATAGTCAAATACGACTTAAAGTCATCAACTAACTCAAGTTGTAGATCGGCGTTTGCCAGATGTAACTTTGAAAAAAATCTGTCCTCTTGACAACATTTTGAACTGATCCTCCACCTTTAGCAAGTATCTGGTAGATTTCATTCTAGTACCTGATATAAAGATACCCTATAATCCCCACATATTCTTAGACTACCATCTGACTTTGGTATTACCACTACAGGAGCAGCCCAATTACTTTGAGCAAGGTGCAAATTTGCCCTTCATTGTAGTGAATGGTGAAAAACCAGCCTTGTTAGGAAGAAACTGCTTTACAAAGTTTAGTTGGGACATGCTTTTTCCATATAGAAGTGAAATTCACAGCGCAAGAGGACGTGATTGCCAAATACCCTCAGGTGTTTCGTGAAACTGGCAAACCGATTCAAGGATATAAGGCCAATGTATGGGTCCAGAGGAATGTAAGACCAGTTTATTGCAGGCTTCATCCAGTACCTTATGCTCAATGAAAAGTAGAGCAAGATTGAAAAGACTTGAGACTGTGAGCATTATCTCCAAAGTAAAACAGAGCAATTGGGCTACTCCTGTAGTGGTAATACCAAGTCAAATGGTAGTGTAAGAATATATGGGGATTATAAGGTAACTTTAAATCAGGCACTGGAATGTAATCTACCAGATACTTGCTAAAGGTGGAAGATCAATTCATGATGTTGTCAAGCGGACAGATGTTTTTCAAAGTTATATCTGGCAAACACCTATCTGCAATTTGAGTTAGCTGATCACTTTAAGTTGTATTTGACTATTCATACACACATGGGCCTTTTTCAGTTTCATAGGTTTCCATTTGGTGTTAATTCAGCTCCTGGAATTTTCTAAGGGGTGATGAGCCAAATTTTGAGTAGTGTGCTATTTGCATGACATGTTTATTTCAGCTCCAGACAGGCAGACCTATAATCACAGGCTGAATAAGGTACTCCAGCGTTTGGGAAAGCATGGAGTTCGGGCGAAGGCACACAAAGTGAAACGTTACAAAATTCTGTATAGTATTTGGGTCACAGGATAGACAAAGGCTACATCCTACTAAGATTAAGATTCAAGCAAAAAGAAATACACTACACCCCTCAATATTTCTTGAGCTGAGATCTTTTTTGGGCTTAGTGAATTACTTCGTAAATTGATACTAATTTCGGCATCCTTGTTGTATCCATTGAAAGAAGTCTTGAGGAATGGTATTCCGTGAAATTGGATATGAGAGTGCAACAAAGCATTCCAGTTGTGCAAAAGTAAATTGTGCAATGCTTGTATATTATGATGTGTCCAAAAGATGAAGCTAGCATGTGATGTATCTCCAGATAGAGCTGGTGCTGTCACCTCTTGTGTTGGATAAAGGTGAGGAGACTGATTGCATTTGTCTTTGGCACCCTCAGCGCCAGTAAGCAGAATTATGTTCAGGACCTGAAGCATTGTCTTTGATTTTTGAAGTAAGGATAATTCATAAATACTTTTATAGTTGTTATTTCATGATTAAAACTGATGATAAGCCACTGATGGCATTCTTGAATACAAATCTCCAGGTCCCACTTTCGCTGAAGCCCAGATGCAGAGATGGGCTTTTATTTTTGTCTGCATATCAGTACGATATTAAGTACAGACGACTGGAAGATCATGTAATACCGATGCGTTGTCTAGATTGTCATCCCTGTCAGAGGCAGAGTTCAACAGGGAAGATGTATTTTTCTTTTCTTCCAGATAGATGAGTTGACAGTCACAATAGATGACATTGGTAGAACAACTCATAGGGACTCTGTATTGGCAGGGGTGTATGACTATATTGCAAATGGATGGCCAACACAGATTCTGGATTTAGAAATCAGGCTTTATTACACATTTTTTGCTTATTTTTAATACTATTACACTATTATGTAGTTTGCTTAATTTTCTCCTTTCTTCACATGTCCATATAATAAATACAACATATACAATCCTTTTCTCCTGAAGAAAGTGTAAAGAAAATTGGTAATGGTCGTTCCTGTCATTGTGCCATTTTACAGAAATCTCATTAGATTTCACAGTTTTGGAAGCTTTATTTTAACCATTTGGTATTTAAATATTTTGATGTAAAGGTTGAAAATAAAATTCAGAATTAAATAGTGACATTGTCAGCATTTGATAGTGAAAGATCAGCTAACATTTTGTGTGTTAATTTCATGAGAGACTTCAGATGGGAAGGGGACTCTGGTATTTTAGTTGTGACAGCCTGATTATGATCCCAAGAGCCCAGTTTCCTCTGGGTGAATTCAAAGGTAACACAAAAACTTGAATACAGTGACAATGAACCTCAACTTCATATGTGTGTTCAGCTTTGAAAGTTCACGGCATGAAAACTGCAGGACCGTATTTGTTTAATTGAATTTATGTTACCGATCTTTAGTTGACCAAGGACTTGTGTGCAAAATATAATTTCCGGAGTTTTTTCTACATTCTTCTTTAGAAAATATCTTAAACATTATCCTTTTTAAAACTATAAACAAGGTTACTCTAGGGCATTTCTCTGCTTTTTTAAATTTCTGTACATATATTGTGAGTATGTTTTAAGTGTGCCCATGGTGTACACAATCTTATTTTTCTGATTCCTGTGAAATTTAACCCAAATTAAAATAAATGATTCACCACAACTTTGTTACTTCATTGTGTCTTGCAACATCTTAAGCTTCTACCGCATTCTCAGACTCAACATGAGCAACACCTAGGGTGAAATCTATGTATGATGTAGATATATATTCAAATTTACAAAATCATAACTGGAGCTGGGGTGGGTGGGAATTGGTTTGCAACAACAGTTTTTACATTAGTGAGTCAGAAAGGCTCCCGAGGTAAGTACAGCCCAGCCCTGCAGTGTCTCATCCTGCTATTTGAACAAGAGTAGTGGTATAAAAGAAACAGAAGTTGGAGATTTGAACCCAAACAGAAAGTGATGACTGAAGTGATTAAGAGCATACAGTTGGAGGGACAAGTGTGAAATGCCTATCTCAGTCATGGAGATGACTTCATAATTCATTAAACACTGTCATAAGTGAGTTTTGTATGAGACCTCGCCAGTGAACTAGATACTTGGTACTTGCCTGATAGATTTTCTCTTTCAGTTTATGAAGTTGGTGCAAAATTGATTATAAAAAAAAAATTCTCCCATGCTTTGCATTTCACTTTTGTAGCTGTCTTAGTAACTGATGCATAGTCCAACGCACACATGTGTTATGGCCAGCTTGAAAATAGAAACAGAAGGATATTTTTGTTCGTCGGAGGCAATAAAATGTTTTTTTATCACAATCAAAGAAACAGTTCAAAATCTTCAACAAAAATACATTCCACTGAAAAACAAAACCTCTTAAGAAATACCTATCTGTGGTTCACTCAAAGTTAAGGATGGTATTAGATTAATAGAAGAGGCTTACAATGCTGCAAAAAACAATAGCAAGTCTGAGGATTGGGAAAGTTTTAGAAACCAGCAGAGGGCAACTAAAAGTTGATAAAAATGGAAGACTAGAATATGAGAGTAAACGAGCCAGAAATATAAGAACAGATTTCACGAGCTTTTATAAGTATAAAAAAGGGAAGAGAGTAGCTCATGTAAATGTTGGCTCCTTAGAAGCAGAGACAGCGACTGAAGAAATGATCATGGGGAACGAGGAAATGGCAGAGGCATTAAACAAATACATTGTCTCTCTCTTTACATTAGAAGACAAAAGTTCCATACCAGAAATAGACAGTAACCTAGGGACTAAAAAGTGAAGAAATTAAGGAAATTAAGATCAGCAGAGAAAATGTATTGGCACAATTTAAGGGACTAAAATCTGGCAAATCCATGAGACCTGATGACCTACACCCTGGGGTTCTAAAACAGCTAGCTGCAGAGATAGTGTATGTGCTGTCTATAATTTTCCAAAATTCCTTAGGTTTAGGAACATCCCTTTAGATTGGGAGTTGGCAAATGTTGTCCCACTTTTCAAAGAAGGAGGGAGAGAGAAAACAATGAATTGCAGGCCAATTACCCTAACAGTTGTTGGGAAAATGCTGGAATCTATTATTTGGGAAGTCTTCACAATGCACTTAGAAAAGCTTAGTATAGTTAGAACAAGTCAACATGGTTTTACTAAAGAGAAATTCTGTTTGACAAATTTATTAGAGCTTTTTTGAGGACGTAGCTAGTCCGGTAGATGAAGAGGAACCAGTAGATGTTCTAAACCTGGATTTCCAAAATGCATTTTATAAGGTGCCACACAAAAGGTCAAAAGGCAAGGTATGGGCTCATGGAGTTGGGCTAATATTTTATCACGGATAGAAGACTGGTCAACGGATAGAAAACAAAGATTGAACATAAATGGGATCTTTTCAAGCTGGCAAGCAGTAAATAGTGGAATCCCGCAAGGACCAGTGCTGGGACCTCAGTTATTTACTATCTATATTTACAACTTAGGTGAAGAGACAGAGACATGAATCAAAGTTTGCTGATAGAACCATAGAAAAGTTACAGCACAGAAGGAGGCCATTCGGCCCATCTTGTCCGTGCCAGCCCAAGGACACCCAGGTGCCCTTTCTAATCGCACCATCCTGCACCCGGCCCATAGCCATGCAGCTTACAGCACTTAACGTGCAGATCCAGGTACTTTTTAAAAGAGTTTAGAGTTTCTGCCTCTACCACCAGTGAATTCCAGACACCCACTCCCTCTGCGTAAAAAAAAGTTCCCCCTCATGTCCCCCCTACACCTTCTGCAACTTATCTTGAAAATATGTCCCCTGGTTCTAGAATTCTCCACCAAGGGAAACAAGCTATCAAGCTAGGTGGGAAAGTAAGCTGCAGGGATGACATATACTGCAAAGAGATATAGGCAGATTAAGTGAATGGGCAACAAGATGGCAGCTTGAATATAATGTGGGGAAATGTGAAATTATTCACTTTAGTCAAATGAATTGAAAAGCAGAGTTTTATGAAAAGGTGTGTAACTTTTAAGTGTTGATGTTCTTGTATAAGGAATGTGGAAAGTTAGCATGCAGGTGTATCAAGCAATAGGAACGCTAATAGAATGTTGACCTTTATTGCGAGGGATTGGTGTACAAGAATAAATAAACGTTGCTGTGATTGCACAGGGTTTTAGTGACACCACATCTGGAATATGATATGCAGTTTTGGTCTCCACATTTAAGAAAGGATATATTTGCATTGGAGGTGGTGCAGCGAAGGTTCACTGGATTGGTCCTTGAGCTGAAGAAGTTGTCCTATGATAGGCCAAGTAGAGTTTAGAAGAATGAGAGTCAGTCTCATTAAAATCTACAGAATTCTGAAAAGGCCTGATAGGATAGACGATGAGAGATTGTTTCCGCTGGTCGAGGAATCTAAAACACAGGAGCACTGTCTCAGGATTGGGGGCCAATCATTTAGGACTGAGATGAGAAATTACTTCACTCAAAGGGTTGTGAATCTTTGGAACTCTCCAACTCAGAGGGTTCTGGATGCTCCATCGTAGAATTCATTTAAGGCAGGGATAGACAGATTTTTGGTGTCTTGGCATTTGGGAATATGGGGATTGGGCAGAAAAATGGAGTTGAAGTCCAAGATCAGCCATAATGGTACTGAATGGCTGAGCATGCTCAATGGACCTGCTCCTGTTTCTTGTGTTTGTGTTCTTCAACAAAAAAAAATCACATTTAAAGGATATGTATTAACTCTGATTAGTTCCAAAATTTAGCAAAATTGCAATATGTAGAGAATACTTTTTAAATTCAGAATTTCTGTCACCTTAATAGAAAATTAATTTGTGTTTAGAAAGTACACTATAAATTAAGAACTAGGAGCAGGTGTAGGCATTTCAGCCCCTTGAGCCTGCCCCGCCATTCAATACGATCATGGTTGATCTCAGCTCGGCCTCAACTCCAATTTCCGGCCCTCTGCTCATAACCTTTCAACCCGTTACTAATTTAAAATCTGTCTATCTCCTCCTTAAATTTATTCAGAGTCCCAGCATCCACTAGTGAATTCCACAGATTCACGACCCTTTGAGAAAAGTAATTCCTCCTCATCTCTGATTTAAATCTACCACCCCTTAGCCTAAAACTCTGGCCTCTCGCTCTAGAATGCCCCACAAGGGGAAACATCCACTCCACGTCTACTTTGTCTATCCCCTTTAGCATCTTATATACCTCAATGAGATGATCTCTCATCCTTCTAAACTCTAGTGCATATAGGCCTAAATTGCTCAATCTGTCCTCATAAGACACGCCCTGCATCTCTGGAATCAATCTAGTGAACCGCCTCCAATGCAACTACATCCTTCCTCAAGTAAGGGGACCAAAACTCTGCACAGTACTCCAGATGCAGTCTCACCAATGCCTTGTACAGTTGCAACAACACTTTCTTATTTTTATACCCTCTTCCTTGAGCTAAAATTCCATTTGCCTTCCTTATTACCTACTGTACCTGTATACAAGCTTTCAGCGATTCATGCACGAGGATACCCAGATCTCTCTGCACTGAAGCATTCTGAGGTTTCTCTCCATTTAAATAATAATTGCCTTTTTATTCTTCCGACCAAAATGGATAACCTCACACTTATCCATGTAAATTGACAAAGTACATTTAAAAAATAATAGATACAAAGAGTCTTTTGTAGTATGGTCTCCTTTAAAACATCAAACTGCAACTCCCAGTACAAATTTTATTTATCGCTGCGCTTGTCATGCTGGAAATCATACATAACTCTGACTGAGACCCCTCCCCCACCACTGCATTTGCGAATGGTGCTGAGCATTGTCCCTTATCCTCCTATTTCTGTACTCACTTGTTCGTGGTGCTAGGAGTAATCCCGGGATTACTACATTTGAGGTCCTTCTTGCTAATTTTTGACCTAGCTCCCTAAATTCTGTACGCAGGACTACATCCCCCTTCCTACCTAACTCAATGGTACCAATATGGACTACGACCTCTGGCTGATCACCCTATCCCAGAAGAATGTCCTGCAGCTGCTCTGTGACATCCTCTGTGTCATATGCCCTGCTTTTCATGGATAGCATATGCCAAGGCAATTTTCCACATTGTTGAGTAGATAGCAGTGTTGTAGCTGTACTGGAATAGCTTGGCAAGGGCGCAGCAAGTTCTGGAGCACAAGTCTTCAGCACTATTGCTGGAATGTTGTCAGGTCCCATAACCTTTGCGCTATCCAGTGCCTTCAGCCATTTCTTGATAGTGTGGAGTGAATCGATTTGGCTGAAGATTGGCATCTGTGATGCTGGGGACCTCTGTAGAAGGCTGCGATAGATCATTCACTCAGTACTTCTGGCTGAAGATTGTTGCAAATGCTTCAAGTGATGTGCACTAATGTGCTGGTCTCCCATATTGTTGGGCATGGGGATATTTATGGAGTCACTGCCTCCTGTTAGTTTCGTTATTCATGACTGGATGAGGCAAGACTGCAGAGCTTTGAACTAATCTGTTGGTTGTGGGATCGCTTAGCTCTGCTTCTGCTCTTGGCATGCCCTCTTGCACTCTTCACTGAACCAGGATTGATCCCCTGGCTTAACTGTAATGTCAGAGTGAGGGATATGCTGGACCATGAGCTTACAGGTTGTGGTGAATGCTATTCTGCTGTTGCTGAGGGCCCACAGTGTATAATGGATGCTCATCTTTCTGAGTTGCGAGATCTGTTCTGAATCTATCCTGTTTAGCATAGTGATAGTGCCATGCGTCATGATGGAGGATATGCTCAGTGTGAAGGGATTGAAGTCCCCCCCCCCCAAGTAAATTCTGTGCTCTTGCCACCCTCAGTGCTTCTTTCCATTGGTGTTCAACATGGAGGAGAACTGATTAATCAGCTGAAGGGGTTGTGGGGGGGAGGAGGGGTGTGTGTGGTGTAAGTGGTAACCAGTAGGAGATTTCCTTTTCTATGTTTGACCTGATGCCATGAGACTTCATGGGGTCCAGAGTCAATGTTGAGGACTCCCAGGGCAACTCCCTCTTGACTGTGTACCATTGTACTGTAACCTCTTGTTGGGATTGACATACCCAGGAATGGTGATGGTGCTCTTTGGAACATTGGCTACAAGATATGGTTCCAGGAATATCACTGTGTCAGGCTGTCATTTGACAAGTCTGAGCATAGCTCTTCAAATTTTGTCACAAGCCCCCACATGTTTCTAAGGAGTACTTTGCAGGATTGGTTGTGCATTTGTTGTTTCCTGTGCCTGAGTTGATGCCAGATGATCCATCCATTTTTATTCCTTTGTGCCTTAGCTATAGCAGTTTGGCACAACTGAGTGGCTTGCTGAGCCACTTCAGAGCGCATTTAAGAATCAACCACATTGCTGTGGGAATGGAGTCAAGTGTAGGTCAGACCAACTGAGGATGGCTGATTTCCTTCTCTGAAGGGCATTCATGATAGTTTCATGGTTACCGTTACTGGTACTAGCTTTCAATTCCAGATTTTTATTAATTAACTAGAATTGCTTCCTGGTTCAGGACTTTGAAAACCCTGTTCTAAAACTGAGAATTGATGAAACAGCTTTCCGTCTTCACACTTCCTGTTATCACTTGGGGGGAATAAAGCAGTGTCCCTTTTCCAGCTCCTTGATTCCGCACCCCCTTCACACCACATTTCTCCCCCTTTTCTGGTCCCCTGTAACTCCCCTCCGCACATCCTTTCTAAATAGCGCTGTACTCATGGACCCTTTCAATTTTCCAAAGTCCAGCACTTAACTGTTTCTCCCATCACCTGCCATTGCCTCAGGTACATCACCCCTGATACTCCCAGACCATGCAACTCCGTGAGTTCATCCTCCAAGTACTCCTCCAACCAGCAATCTTTCCAAGACATTATTCATTATAATTCCCAACTTCAGAATCTCCCTTTCTTTGCTCCTTTTCAGTGCAAAACTGCATGATTTTTTCCCCCCAAGTTGTTGATTGTCATACGCATGTGGGTATAAAATTTGTAAAAGGCTTATAATTTTGCTGTATTGTATTGTCAGATGTTTCCATCAAAGTAACTATATCTTCATTTTCACTTCTGAGAGAATATAAAATCATGAATAATCTTTTTAGTGTACATGCCTAGGACAACAAAAGATCTCCACTATTAGGAATTTCATAAGTTATTGTTTTTCAGAGTGATATGCTGCTACTTTGAAACTGCAGAAAGTAACTCGAGTGTTGTTGTAAAAGAAGTTGAGTTCAGTTGCTTTGGTGAGCAAAGATCAGGCAAAGCATGGGTGTCATGAGATTGTTAGCTTGATCCATAATAGCTGGTAGTTTTGACTTCTGATGTGTTAACCAAATTTCAGTAATGTTTTTAAAACTTTGGAGCGTTTATTTTTCTCTAATGACTTGAAAATAATTTTAACACTACCAGACTTTTTAGGTATTAAAAAGTTTTGTTCACAAATTGACAAAATTGTTTATTTGGTGTTATGATCTTGGTGGAGACCAGTTGCATTTAACAAGAAATTTGAACTCACTGGCTGTTAACCAAAAGAATTATGCCACAAGATTTCAAGTTTTAAACGCATACTTTTACTATATGAATTAAACACAGCAGGTGCTACATACAACACTAATACTTAAAACCTGAAAATCCCAACTGACTACTTAGTGTTCCTACTTTTACTTCCACCCGAGTCCCTCTATACTTTACTGGATTTTGAGGGTTCATTTCTGGGACCCCAAATCATGGTATGCCACAGCTCTGTAATTCTCTTTGAATTTCCTCAAGTGTTCCTGCTTTTCCCCGAGATATGAGGAGTCCTTCTTGGCATTCTTCTACTAGCATCCAGCTAGGTGAAGCCCCCCAACTCCCCATCAATGCTTGTGACGTAGCAACTTAAAGGTGTTCACCAGGTTCTCAAATCCAGGGCTTTTCCATTTATCTTGCAGTTAAAAATTCAACTTTCAAACTAAAAGTTGTATTCCTAAAACACATGAATCATAAAATTAGGTATTCATAACAATCGCTACAATTTGCAGCCAGTGTGTAGCCAGCCATGCAAAGCAATGCTAAGCACGATTTCCATTGTACTCTGGTTTTGGTGCTTCTCCCCTTTGGGGAAAGAGAGAACATGTCAGGTTTCCTGCTATTGTTGTCGTCCAATTTTTTTTTGGTACAAATTGCATTTTAGTTTTGCATGAGGATGGGATAAGATGGAGATTCATTCTCCAGGCTGATGTGTTAGCATTGACCATTTTAATTAGGGTGGTCTGTGACAGTAGAAAATTCCATTGATTTATGTTTGACAGCACTCTCCCCCAGACTGAGAGAATTAGATGACTCTTACAGTGCTGTGGATTCTGTTGGGAGATTTCCAAATGCGACCCTTATCTGCTGCACCTCCAGGATAAATGTAATTTAGGAATATTTCCCTATCCCAACTGTTGACCTGCTCTGGCTGGTCATAATCTCCCTTCTGCCCTTTACTCCAGGCTCCCTCCTCCTAGGAATTGCGTGCATTGCAAATTGAACTATGTTAGGTTAATTTGCTTAATATATACCAAGTAGACTGACTGGGTGGGTATAACATTAGAGGAAATCAAAAAACATATTAGGACATTTAAGATAGAAATGGTGGAGATGGTGTTTAGTCCAACTTAGAGGGATAAATCCTCCAAACTGAAAGGTGTGATAACCTTCAGAAAAGAGAAGGTTATCATAAGGTTATCATGGAAATCATAAATGGTGCTAGGGCTGACTTAATAGAGGTTCTTGAAATTGTAAAGGAGTAGAGATGTTTCCACTTGTGGGGAAGAAGCAAGATGGTCACTAATATATCCAATAAGGAATCCTGGAGAACCTTCTTTACCAAGAGAGTGATTAGAATATGGAACTTTGTACCAAATGACATAGCTGAAGGGAATGGCATCGATGCATTAAAGGGAAAGTTATGTTAACACAAGGGAGAAGGACATACGAAGGATATGCTGATGGGACTCAAAGGAGGGAGGGAGAAGGCTTGTGTAAAGCGTAGAGCAGTTGGGCTGGCTGACTTATTTTTGTGCTGTGAATTCTATGTAAACTTTGCCTTGGTGTAGTCAGTGGCTAAGAATTCCCTTCAAGCTGCTCTGCCATAATTTTGCCAGAAACGTGGCGGTATTTAAAATGTACAAAAAGGTTGTGGCTAACGGTCTTGAAGGTGTGCAATTTTTAAAATAATTCCTTTTAATTTGAAGTGCTGTAATTGCACTAATCAAATTGAATTTATACAGGTTTTTTTCTGGAATTGTTTGAAACATCATACAAAATTTGATATCTGTAATGGTCATAGATATTGAACATTATAGTTATCTCTGAAGCCCAAAAATCAGTTATGGATATAACTGCTATAAAGTAGAATATGAGTAATCTTGTCGTTAGTTTCAAAGAAATATTTAAAGAATACTTGACTGGCTGATCCATATCATTATGTTTGAAACTTGTACATTTAGAGTTTCCAATTTGATATAACTATGAAGTGGGTGCAAGTTGAGCATGATATTGGATCTTGGGTATGTTTTGTAACTTGTACAAATAAATTTTAAAAACATTAGTGTTTATGTTCTTTTAGAATACAATGTACAGCAGTTACAGTGGTATTAATGGTGCTTGCATTTGTTATGTGTTGCTGAATAGTTCTGCATTTTACTCTATGACTCTAATCTTATTTTGCTCTAAATCTGTTTTTGGTTATTGCTATATTCCCACCTCCCCCACCCCCCCAAAAAGTGCTTTATTTTAGGATTCAGTATATCTATACTTGTTACAACATGTGTAACTGACATTCTGTGAACTTTCTGTTCAAGAGATGCTTTGGAGAATGAAATATGTCACTTTAAGAACCCAGTTTCTGCATAAAGCTAGTTTAGGTACAGGGTATCCCTCTTGCTTTCAGTTTGGCATTTTAATTTCTCATGCTGTCTAACCTCGTGACTATTGAATGATACTGCCAGTGTAGTGGGATACAGTTCCATTTCTTGCTCTATGGGTTGGCATTCACTGAGAATTTGACTGGAGTATCCATGGACTAATTGAGTATGTTTTACTGAGGCCCTTGCAGAAAGGAGGTCTTCATTGTAATTATTCATTTAAACTGGATATGAGCAGAGGTTGTTAAGGTAAAACTCTAAATTATTAGTGAAGTTAAAAATTAAAGAAGCTTCCACTTTTCAATAAAATTATTTCTTTACACTGTTGGTTTAAATTTGTAGTGGGCCTCTGAAAAACAATTAGTAGTAACTGCTTCAATTTCCTTTTTTAACTTACTGTAAAACTATGTTGGGAATCAGATTTTATTACTAGCACCAATTTTATTTCCTAAGTACCAAAGAATTGCAGTAGTTTTTACATCATCCGGAGTCCTTCATCTGTAGGGGGATATGGTGGTACAGTAATAATGTCACTGGACTAGTAATCTGGAGGCCCAGGCTAATGCTGTGGGAACATGGATTCAAACCCCACCATGGCAACTAGTGGAATTTACTTTCAATTAATAAATCTGGAATATGAAGCTAGTTCCAGTAAGGCTGACCATGAAGCTATCATCAATTGTCCCATCTGGTTTACTTATACCCTTTAGGAAAGGAAATCTGCTATCCTTACCTGGTCTAGCTTGCATGTGATTCCAGTCCCACAGCAATGTGGTTTACTCTTAACAGCCTTCAGCAATGGCCTAGTAAACCACTTAGTTCAAAGGCAATTAGGGATGGGCAATAAATGCTGGCCTTGCCAGTGATGCCCACCACCATTAAATATCTTAGGGAGCAAAAGAGGTCCTAGGTTGGTGCGAAGCAGCATAAATACAGTATTTGTTGAAGTTGCTTGGATTTGGCATTTTTCCCCGTTGTGGTTCTGTGAACTTGGAGCATTTTTTCCACATTCAAGGTATGAATGTTGAGTCAGTCCAGAAAGGCTAATTATCCTTACTTATATTTTGCATTGGTATAAATTGCAACTGTTATAAATCGTATAAATTTAACTTCTGAAATGGCTTAATGAACATTTAAAAATAAAAAGTGGAGATACTGATTTCCGACCTTTATTTCCATAGGCAGTTGACGGTTGGCTATCTGAAGAGCAGGTAGTATAGCTCTGCAGTTGTGCTCCCACTTTCTCATAAATGGTACTAGTGCCATCAATATAAATGCACTATTACTTGTTTAAAACATACATGGAATAATCCTGATACAAAATATGACTGTTGTATTTGTAGAAAGCTGTAATGTGTGTATTGTTTACTATTTTACCATTTCATTGACCTGATTCGATGTATTTGGCTTTTCATCTAATTGGTGGAAATTGTGCTTCGTGTCCCTATTACTCCTGTAACGATTTAGCCATGGGAACCCCATCAGTTGCAGGGCCAGGGCCTTCAATGACTTGCTGCACTAAAAGCTCTTGTTTTACTGATCCTGCTTCTTCTTGCCATCATTCTTCACCTGCTGGTCTTGCTCCTCATAACCTTTCTTAACTGTACAATTTTTTTGATGGACGGCACCATCATTGCTGCAGAAGCTGCTACTATGTTTGGATTTGCCTGATCTGTGTTCTCTGTTCAAGTCTCAGACTTGCTTGTTCCCTCCTAACCTATTGTACTTTGATTCTAGCAGCAACTTGAATCCTGACTGCTGGTACTCCTGATCCTGTTGGCCTTGTACCTACCCCCATGTTCCAGAGCCAGGAAAATGTAAATAGGCTTTTAAGCAGGGAAATCAATGTGTGGCTATACCTGGAACATTTGTGCAAAGCCTATTCAAGACAAGAGGGGAGGCAGAGCACTCCGAGTCAGCCTAACAGTCCAGAGAGACCTTTGAGCACCTGATTTGTACTGAGACTGATGCACAGAAACATGCTTTTTTCCATTGGAAGTTTCTTAAATGAAAACCCCAAAAGCCAGGAAGTAGCTTTTTTAACATTTGAAGTTCGATGGATTTAACAGATTATCTTTGCTGGTTTCTACACATTTGTATCAAAGGGATGAATTTGTCAGTTATCTACCCTTATGAGGGTTGTTTTATATCTGCAACTTGTGCCTGTGTTTCTCTCTCCCCTAATTCTTGCTTCATCCCCCCCCCTCTCTTGCACCCCACACCCCCTCCCACCCACCAGAGCACACTCATATATGCAGGTAAAAATTTAACAATTGGTCATTTTTGCCAGTCTCTGACCATCCCACTCTGTCTTCATATACTGTATTACTTCCTGCTGTTATTTTCCAAAGATGCTGAACCTAATCGACATCTCATTCAAGACTCTTGGTTTTTCTTTTAGAGAAAGCATCATTTCACTGTTCAGTTTGTGTCCTTTGGGCTGTCGTCATGGTTTGTCTGTTTGAGTTGGCCTGGTGGATGGCTACCCCATTGCCAGTGATCTGTTCTGTTGGCACTCATTCTCAGTCTCCTTCTTTGCCATAGTTGCCAACTGGAACTGGAACTCCTCTTTCAGACTAGACCTCATGCTCTTTCCTTGCCATGTGGTGTACCCCTGCAACTAGAACTTCCTCCTCTCTAATAGCTGTTAATGCTATGGATGGCTGCCTCAACAGTGGTTGGACAGGACAAGTTTAGTTGGGGGAAGCAAGGCTGATGAGAGCCAATGCAACAAAGGATCCTGAGAGATGGTAGCCATGAGGAATTTTCAGTGGAGCAGCTGTTTGAGCACGGTGATGCTCGGGCCCCAGGTCAATTATTTACAAGTTGTTTTTTCCCATTCTGATGAGCATTTAAATATTCTTTAGACTTGAACTCATCCCACTTCCTTACCCCATTCCCCTCCCCCGCCTTTTGTTCTTGCTTTCCTTCCTTTCTCCTTCTATCACTTGTTCTTCCCCTTTTAACATTCCTGCCCTTTCCTTCCCCTTCTTCAGCTGTCCATCACCCCCATTGTTTCCTCCCTGCCTGTTATTCTTTGACTCCCTCCCCCTCCACCCCCTCATGCTTTGTATTTATCCTTTGGCCTTCAATCTTTCTCCTTCATACTCTACCCCCTCCTTTGGTCACACTCCCATGACTTCTGCAGCTACATTTTCCCATCTCTGAGAATGTTCCTTAAAGACTGCCCTGGCACTGAAATCTTCTTTCTTAGGTGGCTGCCCATGTGGAAATTTCTTACATCTGCATTTCTCAGGGGATCCACCAATTGCCAAAATAATATTGGATATGGGGTTCGTGGATTACACAATCCAGCTAGCCTTTTACAATTTTTATTGAAGATTTTAAAAAAAAGTTTTTGACTCGTCTTCATCCTCTTCAAAGTGTTGCTAGCTACCGGAGGACTGTTTCAAATTCAAATGGTCATTCCTTCATTATTTTCCTGGACACTTAGTGTTGGCAATCTATAAACAGTAGGCTGTTTCAATTCTGTTATCACTCAGTCACACTTTTCAGCCAATGTTGCCCTAATTTCTCAACGGTGGCGAAACTTGGCTAATTTCTTCCCTGCTCCCATGTGCCAAGTGCACGAAGACCCATTTTTGCTTCCTAATTTCTACCAGCCAGCATTGGACTGGGAATCAAACCTGGAGCTTCTGATCTGGCTGACTGCGTGCTACACTAGATGAACTATCAATGTAAACTATAAATGTGAAGAGACTATAGGGGAGGAAGTCAAAAGATTCAGTTTTATGTTTTCTTCCTTTCAGGTTTTGCGTTCTGTGACTAGAAGTGACTAGGTTGGAACTGAACACACTGCTGTTGTGAAGTGGGGAGGACAAATAAAATTTATTTTTGTCACGGAAGATGTGTAGGAGATGATAGCTGAACCTGAAATACCCACAGAATTTCATCTCCCTCAGTAAGTTATTTCAGTTATTCAGCCACACAATGTTTTCCATAATGAAAACTGCTAGTCTTGCATGTTTCCCAACTTTGTACAATTAATGTTTTTCCTTCCTTTCCTGAAGCTAGTGATTTGGGCTGGGGGTATGGTTCAGTGGGCCAGTAGCCCACTCAAGAAACTATTCATCGTATGTTAGCCCAAACAGTGAATTTCAGCAGACTGCTGGACTATGGAAGAAATCACCGCGAAACCCAATCCTGTACTTAGCACACTGAACCCTGGTTTATTCGATTTCCCCACTTCAATACCAAGTTATGGAGGCTAATGGACTGTAGTACCACATCACTTGGGGCATTTACTAATGTTCAGCACGATTCAACAGAATTTTCAGATTTGGAGTACACTTCCTTTGATTTATATTTTCATGTCTTGAATCAGGTGATCCTTGTTGGCTCGATATTTGGAATCTTGAATTTCAACATTTTATTTTTCTACACCTTTGTAATGTTTCTTAGATATCCCATTTGTAATTATTTAAGCCAATATGCCTTAAAAAGGTTGGCCCATTCATTCACCCTTAATTTCTCCAGAGCAATCTGGTCTGACCTGTAGAAATAGAAATTCATCAGATTTCTTAGTGTAATGTGGCTTTTCTTGGACCTCTTCCTAAATTTGCTTTTACCTTAATCTCATTGACTAGAGGTCCTTACGTTGATCTTTTTCCCTGGCCTACATGCATTCAGACCAATTATTTTTAATTCATTGGTTTGAATGAAGTGCTGGCCTCTTTGTGCTGCAAACAGGCAGGAATTTGGCACTTTTTTGTTCTGTGATGAACTCCTCGGCTATCCCCAGTAGAGACTCCAGATTCGTCCATCTTCTATTCCTGCTAGGCAAGTCATCTTCAGTGCTATGGCTTCACTCTGAATCCATGTATCCTTACTAAACCAAGTTAACTTGCAAAATATGGTAGCTTGATAGTTTTGATCCAGTGGGTGCACAAGGAGAAAAAATTAGTTTTTCCTCTTAGTTTTGCAATTATCTGCTGACGGGTGTCTTGTTCAAGAATATGAACTCTTTGCTGTCCAGCATAGCATGTCTTCTGCTTTCTATTCAAGCCTCTGTTGTTTCATTTATTAATTAAGAGCAATGCTTCCAAGAATTGGACACAGCATTCCAGCTGTGGAGTCTGGGCTGCACACGAGCAACTCAAGGTTACTTTAACAGCATCTGGCTCCCCTGTGAATTCTGTCACCAAGAAAAAACAAGTAATGCTGTTGTGACCCACTGCAAGTCACGCACCAACCATCCTGACTTTGATATTCATCATTGTTTCTTTATTGTTGCTTGGTTTATGTCCTGAAATTACTTCCTTTACACCATGATGGGAGAACTGTCATCACTAAAGATTGCAATGGTTGAAGAGAAAGTTCACCAAGACTTTGTCAGGGC
This sequence comes from Carcharodon carcharias, assembly GCF_017639515.1. Classification (NCBI taxonomy): domain Eukaryota; kingdom Metazoa; phylum Chordata; class Chondrichthyes; order Lamniformes; family Lamnidae; genus Carcharodon; species Carcharodon carcharias. Next base: position 139,142,354 of record NC_054475.1, on the reverse strand, counting down.
ATCTAAGGGTGAGCAAGAATTACAGCCTAGCCTACGTCAGCCACATTCTGAGATCAAATTAAAAAGATATTATCCAAGTATATGATGAACGTACTTGGACATACCTGGTATGCTGCAACTTTGCTGACAGTTGGCTGCTCCTTGTCTGCACCGGCCACCTTCAAAGACTTGTGACGAGGAACTGAATATTAACAAAATGCCAAGAACTGTAAATTCAGACTCTGGGAAATATTACAGAAATGCTACACGTGGGGAAGAGGAGAAGAAATTTAGCTGTAAAAGATTATTTCAATACAATAGCAAATATGAGTACTATCAAAAAAAAGTGCAAACATTAAAACTGAGCATGCACAAGACATACTCAAGTATTCTAAAGTATAACTTTCTCAAAGCTTCACAAGGGAGACATGAACAATATTATCCTCTTAAAAAGAGAACAAAAGCAAAATTAATCACTTCACTATTAATGGGATAGGTATCCAGACAAATTGCAAGAACTCAAATATAATAAATATTTGGGTTTGATGGAACTTATCTTGAGTATCAGAGATGAGAGAGCACCTTAGTGAGGAAATGGGCATCATCGAATTGGTGAACATGGGAGAAAATAGAGTGGAAACAGGATAATTTGATGTCCTTCTTCAAAAACATTTCATTGAGCACACATAAGAACAAATTCAACCTCATGTAAAATTCTTCTGTGTAACAGCCACCTAGGAAACATAGGGACATCTGGCTTTATAAGGAGAAGATCCTGCTTGATCAGCCACCTTGAATTTTTTCAGGATGTGATAACCCAAGTGGACTGTGGTAGACCTTATGATGCTGTGTAAAATTTCTCACAGGCTATTACTTATTGTCAAAGATAAGGGGATTCAAATTAAAACTTGGGTAAGGACAAGAAACTGATTCATGACTGAAAAAGTGGGAGGTACTTGTAAGAGGAATCATATCAGTTAAATCATGCCCGACAAATCCATTAGGTTTGTTTTGAGCATGTAACTAACAGGGCAGATAAAGGGGAGGTGGTCAATGTCCAAAAAGCATTCAGCAAGTTGCCACATAAAATGTCATTACACATGATAAGGTCTCATAGGGTTGGGGGTAATGGATAGAAAATTAATGGGTAGAAAACAGAACAGGGATAAACAGCATTTTCAAGTGGTGGTCAGTAACTGATGTTGTGCCTCAAGATCAGTACAATCTATATTAATAGCTTAGATGAAGGTACCAAAAGTAACACATCCAAGTTAATTGACAATACAAAGCTAGGTGAAACCGTAGGCTGCAAGGAAGGCGTAAAGACTGCATAGATAGGTTAATTAATTGGGCAATAATTTGGCAAGTTGAGCATAATATGGGGAAAAGGTTATTTGCTTTGGTGGGAAGAATAGGGGAAAAAAAACAATGTTTCTTAAATGGCGAGAAACTTTTAAATGTTGACGTGCAGAGAGCTTTGGGTATCCTTGTACAAGAAACACAGAAAACTGCAAGCAAATGCACCAAGTGATTAGGAAGTCAAATGGCATGTTGAGCTTTTGCAAGAAATTTGTGTGCATTAGTAAGATAGCCTTGCTACAACTGTACAGGGCTTTGGTGAGACCATACTTGGAATAATCTGCACTTTTTTGTTCTTATTAAAGGAAGGGTATACTTAATCTTGGAGGCAGCGAACAAAGGTTCACCAGATTGACATGTGGGATAAGAGGATTCCCCTATGATGAGAAGCTGAGTAGAATCGGCCTCTACTTTCTGGAGTTCAGAAGAATGGTGTGCGCATTGAATCATTTAACATTGAGGAGGCTTAGTGGGACAGATGCTGAGTTTCCTCTGACTGGAGAGTTGAGAACTAGAGGCCATAGTCTCAGGTTAAGGGGTCTCCTATTTAAGACTGAGATGAGAAATTTCTTCACTCAGAGGGTTATGAATCTTTGGAATTGTTTGTCCCAGAGTAGATACTCAGTAATTGAGTAAATTCAAGGTTAAGAGATTTTTTGCTCTGGAGGGGCGTTGTAAGATTTGGAATTTGGACAGGTAGATTGACTTGAGCTCAAAATCAGTTGTGATCTTATGAATGATAGAGCAGGCATTAAGGGTTCCATGCGCTTTTCCTGCTCATATTTCTTATATTCAGAGAGAATTAGAGTCGAGTGCCCCAGGCCTTGGTCCTGGGATCGCTATTCTTTTGAATTTGTACAATGACTTGGATTCAAAAACAATGCAAAAATGGTTTGATTTGTGTACTCTTGTCAAATATGGAGGAACAATGGAATTGAAGGATGCTGCTCAGTATCTATAAAATGAGGAAAACAAAATATGTGAGTGGGGCAATGTACGATGAAATTTAATGCAGAGCAGTATAAAGTGCTGCATTTAAGAAGGAAAAACGGATGCATGCATACTTTGAGTTTGTTGAAATAGTTCAGGGTGAGGCTGGAAAAGACTAAAGACTTGATGGGTACAACGCTCAGTATATCCAATAAATTCATATCAACAAGGCCAACAAAATTTAGAATAATGTCGCTGAAACAGTGGAATACAAGTCCTGAGAAAGTCTGAGCAAGTTGAGTAAACTTTAGAGTATCTTTTCAAAGTGCTTCTGGAATATGTCTAATATTGGTTGCTGAGAAATGAGGGAATCACTGACTACTGGAAGCATTGCAGTGAAATTCCATGGGGCTGATCTGGAATGTTAGGGATCAAAGTAATGAAGGCTGGAGAAGCTTCAGCTTTGCAGCTGGTAAGGAGTCATCTGAGGAAATGATCATATGGAAATCTGCAAGATGAGTAAACCATATAGCACAGGTTACTTAGAGTGCAAGAATATGATGAGGGGACACAGCCAGTAAAATGTAAAACTAAGACTGATAAATAGGAAGTTCTACACGTGGAGTGACTAACATTTGGAATAGACTTTCAGACAGATTGGTTGAGGTTCTTCCACTGAATTCATTTCTGAAGCAATTAAATGTAGCAGTGGTGCTAGTGCAGGATCTTATTGGATGGATAAATTATGTTGCATCAAAAATTCTTCCTGTAAGGACCATGTGCATTAAAGCTACTTCTGTGGAAATCAATGCTGTTAATAGGTGCATAGACCAAAATCCTGACAACTGGCACTATCTGAAATATAAGTGTTACTTGATGAAAGCAGTTCTGGGCCATGTTCATTGTTTGCACACATTGAGTAAACCTTGCTCTGCAATTTGATATATTTCCTAAATCAGATGATCATACTTCCCATACCGATGCCAATGAAGCAAAGTATTCTGTCTTAATCAGTTATGTTCTTCTTCTGCATTGTCATTGTATAAAATATCTGGCATTATTGTTGATGAAGTGAGACAAGCAATTGTGAGAACATAGTACGATCAGCAGGCAAAATGCTTCAAAGAATAACGAAGTTCGGTAATAAAATAAAAGCGCAACAATGAGATTCATTGATACCTGGTCCTGGAATTTATCCTATTTCTGCTGTGGTCAACTTTGGATCCAGCTTATTTGCCTGCTTCATGTGGCTGCATGAAATAGTAAGCCCTGGGTGGCTTCTAACTTCTCAAGTGAGCTGTGCCCCGAAAAAGAACACAACTTTGATTTCTTTCAAGTACCGAAAATATTGTACTTGTTGTTTGTTGCAGCTTTTGCAATTATGTATGGTTTCTAAAGCAGTATGCACTCAATCCTCTCTTGTCTGCTTGTATTATTGAACAGCACATCAATAGACCTATGCCATTGAATGTATATTCCAAGTATAAGAACATAACACAAGAAAAAGGAGTAGGAGTAGGCCATTTGGCCCTTCAAGCTGCTCACTATTCATGGTTGACCTGATAGTGGCCTTAACTCCACTTTCATACCTGCAACGTCCCCCCACCCCAAATAACTCCTGCCTCTGTTGTAGATCAAAAATCTGCTGCAGCGTGGAATATATTCAGTGACCTAGTCTCCACTGCTCTCTGGAATAGAGAATTCCAAAGATTAATGATCCTCTGAGACAAGAAATTCCTTCTCATTTCCATCTTGAATGGGAGACCGCTTATTTTGCAACTGTGCCCCCTGGCAGTTTTACATTCCCCCATGAAGGGGGAATCTCCCATGTCAAGCCGCCTCAGAATCTGATGTTTCAATATGTTCACCACTCATTTCTCTAAACTCCAGTGAATGTTGGCCCAACCTGCTCATCAGGGGGAAAACTCTCTGCTGGTTGGAGTCATAGCTAGCACAAATAAGTTCGCGGAAGACACGAAAATTGGTGGGGTGGTAAATTGTGAGGAAGATAGCCTAAGATTACAGGAGGATGGAGACAGGCTGGTCAGATGGGTTGATCAGTGGCAAATGGAATTTAATCCGGCTAAATGTGAGGTGATGCGCTTGGGCAAGACAAACAAGGCATGGTTATAATGATGAATGGTAGGACCCTGGGAAGTACCGAGGATCAGAGGGACCTTGGTGTACATGTCCACTGGTCCCTGAAGGTAGCGGGATAGGTAGATGAGATGGTTAAGAAGGCATATGGGATACTTGTCTATATTAGCCGAGGCATAGAATGTAAGAGCAGGGAAGTTATGCTGGAACTGTATAAAACACTGGTTAGGCCACAGCTAGAGTGTTGCGTGCAGTTCTGGAATCCACATTATTGGAAGGATGTGATTGCACTAGAGAGAGTGCAGAGGAGATTTACCAGGATGTTGCCTGGACTGGAGAGTTTTAATTATGTGGAGAGATTGGATAGACTGGGGTTATTTTCCCTGGAGCAGAGGAGATTGAGGGGGAACCTGATTGAGGTGTATAAAATGATATGGGGCATAGATGGGATAGACAGGAAGGAACGTTTCCCCTTGGCGGAGGGATCAATAACCAGGGGGCATAAATTTAAGGTAAGGGGCAGGAGGTTTAGAGGGGATGTGAGGAAGAATTTTTTTACCCAGAGGGTGATGGGAATCCCAAACTCATTGCCTGAAAGGTTGGTAGAGGCAGAAACCCTCATAACATTTAAGAAGTATTTGGATGTGCACTTGGCATACAAGGCTATGGGCCTTGTGCTGGAAAATGGGTTTAGAATAGTTAGGTACTTGTTTGACCAGTGCAGACTTGATGGGCCGAAGGGCCTTTTTCTGCGCTGTGGACCTCTATGACTGTAAAGGAAGATGGTTGGAGGTCATTCATCTCAGCTCCAGGACATCACTGCAGGAGTTGGTCAGGGTAGTGTCCTCAGCCCAACCATCTTAAGCTGCTTCATCAATGACCTTCCTTCCATTATAAGGTCAGAAGTGGGAATGTTCGTCGGTGATCGCACAATGTTCAGCACCATTCGCGACTCCTCAGATGTTGAAGCAGTCCATGTCCAAATGCCGCAAGACCTGGACAATATCCAGGCTTGGGCTGACAAGTGGCAAGTAGCGTTCGTGCCACTCAAGTGTCAGGCAATGGCCATCTCCAACAAGAGAGAATCCAACCATTGCCCCTTGCTGTTCAATGGCATTATCATCACTAAATCCCCACTGTCAACATCCTGGGAGTTACCGTTGACCAGAAACTGAACTGGACTAGCCATATAAATACTATGGCTCCAAGAGCAGGTTGGAGACTAGGAATCGTGTGACGAGTAACCCACCCCCTGACTCCACAATGCACCATCTACAAGGTACAAGTCAGCCATGTGATCGAATACTCCCCACTTGCCTGGATGAGTACAGCTCCCACAACACTCGAGAATTGACACAGTCCAGGACAAAGCAGTCCACTTGATTGGCACCGCATCCACAAACATTCACTCCCTCCACCACCGACGCACGGTAGCAGCAGTGTGTACCATCTACAAGATGCAGTGCAAGAATTCACCAAGGCTCCTTCGACAGCACCTTCCAAACCCATGACAACTACCATCTAGAAGGACAAGGGCAGCAGATAGATGGGAGCACCACCACCTGCAACTTCCCCTCCAAATCACTCACCATCCTGACTTGGAAATATATTGCTGTTCCTCCACTGTCGCTGGGTCAAAATCCTGGAACTCCCTTTCTAACTGCACTGTGGGTGTATCTGCACCACATGGACTGCAGGGTTTAAGAAGGAGCCTCACCACCACCTTCTCAAGGGCATCTAGGGATGGTCAATAAATGCTGGCTTAGCCAGCAAAGCCCACATCACATGAATTAATTTAAAAAAAAAAATCCTTTCCTCATGAGATAAACCCTTCATTCCAGGAGTCAATCTAGTGAACCTTCTCTGAACTGCTCCCAATGCAAGTATATCCCTCAAATAAGGAGACCAAAACTGTATGCAGTACTCTAGATGTGTTCTCACCAATACCCTGTACAGTTGTGGCAAGGCTTTCCTATTCATCCCTCTTGCAATAAAGACCAACAGCTACCTGCATGGAATCCCTCTGTACTGCAGAATTCTGCAATCTCCATTTAAATAACATTCTCCTTATCTATCTTTCCTGTTTGAAGTGGACAACCTCACATTTTCCTACATTACAATCCATCTGCAAGATGTATTGCCCATTCACTTCACCTATCTATATATCTGTAATGGCCTTCGGAGCATTTTGCTGAAAATAGCCCTGCAGGTTAAGTGAACCTGTGCTTAGTCTTTTTCCAAAAATATACTTCATTCATACAATATCAAAAAGAACATTACAAAACACTTCAAAATGGTCATTACTGAAAGCGGAATGATATTCAAATTTTCTATAGAGATTATGTTGCATTCGAGGTGCTTCAATACAATTGTGATGCATGTAATATTTACTGTCTGCATTCAATGTGAGTCATACAACCTGAGGGGTTCCATACAGCTTCCAACCCCTCGGTGCACTATGGCTGAAAGGCCTTAGATAGCGACTTTTCCCCATTGTGCCTCTGTAGCCTCAGCATGTGGTCCTGGACCTTAGAATGTGCCAGTCTGCAATGCTTGGCCATGGCTAATTCTTCGCACAGGAAGACCAACAACTTCCTGGCAGACCAATGAGTGTCTTTCATTGAGTTGGTGATCCTCCAGCTGCAGCTGATGTTTGTTTAGGTCTGCGTCCCTGGGAATAGCCTGTAGAACGGAGTCCTGCATCACACAACTGCTTGGGACGAACCTCAACTAAAACTACTTTATCTCTCTTCACCCCTTCTTTGCAAAGGCACACTCCACAAGGAGGCGGATAACGATCTCTTCCCCACCACAGCCACCTCAAGGGCAATGTGCGGAGGGGGTGAGACTCCGGCTGTGTCGGAAGGATCTGAAGGGAGGGCCATTCTTGCCACCAGCCCCACCTCCTCTTAGTGCTTGTTTGAAAGTTCTGGTGATGAGACCTTGTACCAAATGAGTTTGACAGTCTGCTTAGGGAACTATCTGATGGGATCCACCATCTCTTTGTGCTTATTGCTAAGGCCATTAAATAAGACTTGTTCTTGCAATACACATCTTATGAATTGCAACTGCACAACTACAGCCTGCAATTACACTTGAGTTTGTAGCACCATTTCCAAGTTAAAAGTAGTTGTTGGAGGAAAGAGTTCTTCAAAGGTATTGTTTAAAGCGTGTTCTCACCGTTCCTAGATTTAGTTGAAGGAAGTCTCCCTCATATCTAAAATGTGCAACTATTGGATTTGCTCCAAGAAAAGGGTTTATGGGACTTTCTGTCATTGATCCTGTGATGAGCGTGCGACCTCGTATTCGTGCTATTCCAGGACCATTTTTTCCACCTCCGTAGCATTGTTCGACTGCTTGCCCTGTCTCAGCTCATCTGTTGAAATCCTCATCCATGTCTTCAGTACCTCCAGACTTGACGATTCCAATGCCCTCCTGGCTGGTCTCCCACATTCTACCCTCTGTAAACTTGATGATCCAAAACTCTGTCCATGCCTTAACTTGCAGAAAGTCCTGTTCCCCTGTCACCTCTGTGCTTGCTGACCTACACTGGCTCCTGGTCAAGCAATGGTTTTAAAATTCTCATCACTGTTTTCCAATTCCTCCATAGCCTCGCCCCTGCCCATCTCTGTAATCATTTCGAATCCCACAACCCTCCAAGATATCTGCACTCCTCTTATTCTGATCTTTTGTATGTTCCCAATCATCATGGCTACTAATGATGGAACAGTTGCTTCAGTGTTCAGTGTCTAGGCCCCAAGCTCTGAAATTCCCTCCCTGCACCTCCCTGCCTCTCTTCCTCTTTTCAGACACTTCTTAAAACTTAGCTTTGTGACGAATCTTTTGGCCACCTGATCTAATATCTCCTAGCTTGGTGTCATATTTTGTTTTATAATGCTCCTGTGAAGATCCTTGGGACGTTTCATTATGTTAACGGTGTGATATAAATATACGTTTTTAATATTGTATTGTCTGTGGGAATGATCCATGTTTAAATAAGTTCAAAGATGGTTGCTATTGACTTTCCAGCTTTCTTGCAATTGCATCTTCAGTTGATTATAGTTGGATTGATTGACTCTGGTATCTACACCAATAGTTACAAGTCATGTGGAAAATTGGTCTGAAAAAATAGCACGTAGATTGAATTTACCTTCTATCTCCCAGTTCAGTTAAGCTTGTCAAGTCGGTATTGCAAGTGAAGTAACCTTGCACAATGTTCCATCTCTGTTAACATTGATAATGACTGTAATGGTGTAAATGCCTTCTATTCTATTTTTCCCCCCTCCCTGCCCAAGCCATTAATCTTGGGTGGTTTGGGAGTTAAAATATATCCCCGGTGTAGATGGAGAATCATTTCCAGCATTTTCATTAGTGTTTCTGTCAAATAGAATCATGGGTGTGTTAAAATATTCATGTAGCTAAACTGCAAGTATTTGTATATCCATTTCACCGTCATCCAAAAACACACACACAGTGGAATTTTATTCATAAATCTGCAATTTTCAACTCTATGAGGAAATGCATTTTTATGCAATGAGTTTTATCACCACCCTGTGTGGAAAAGAAGATTTTCCTAATGTAAACAAAAAGAAGTTCATCAAGGGCATAATTAATTCTAAAAACTTAATTTGAGTTCTAATTAATTTATCTTTGCCGAGACTCTGCCTACACTCCTCCTATGGAGTGTTTATTAGCCTACAGAAGGTATAAGTCATCAGTCACTTGTTCACAAGTATCTTTTTCTCTTTCTGGCAATATAACAACAGCTTGTGTCGATAATTTGAAGTGCATGATAAATGCTGCTTGGATACATCTGTAGTGAAGCTAAGATGCAGAAATGCCTTGTTTTAGAGCTTCTGTTCAGTGGATCTTTGCTTCCAATATTGCATACAGGAATATTTTATTCCTGACATTTTATTGCACATGGTAAAGGTCAGTGGCATGACTAAAATGGTTAATCCTGAATGACATGGCCTTACACAATCGCACACTACTTATTGGTGATGTATTTTGCTGGTGCTACATTTCTTCTTGGTAGCTATTTTATATTGCCAGATGTTTGATGGCAAATTAAATTCTTGTTTGTATAGATTGCCTTAATACTAATGCCCAATTTGACTTCTTTTCCAGGGAGACTGAAACACATTTCTCCTCTGATACTGATTTTGAAGACTTTGATGGAAAAACTTACAATCCAACCAAGGTGAAAGGCACTGTGAGTTTACCAGTCAATTTGTAGACTAGTTTTTGTATGCAATAAATGCTATACCTTTTGTTATATCTATGCTTTTAGGCTTCACCTGCTTTTTGCCAGTCTCTCTTGTAAAAAACTGTATTCTAGTACTGGAGATGCATATTTTCTTGATCCCACAAACAAAATGATAATGATCTGAAATTGTTGAACTCAGTGTTAAGTCCAGAAGGCTGTAAAGTGCCCAGTTGAAAGATAAGGTGCTCTGCATTGAGCTTCTTTGGAACATTGTAGCAGGTTTCATAGCTTGTGCAACAGCTGACGTCAGTGCGACATATCTGTGAGGTTGAGAGTTTTCTGCGTGGCATGTTTATTGATATGGTCACCCCACAGCTTTAGGCAGAGGGGGAATTGGTGACTGCTAGGCAGTCAGGACCAGGCAGGTGGTGCAGGAGCCCCGAGTACATCTCACTCTTCAACCAGTAAGAACTCTGAATCTTGGCAAGAGCGATGGCTCCTCTGGGGAGTGAAACCAGAGCCAAGGAGGTTCACGTATACAGGGGGGCAGGAGGAAGATTGGGAAATAAATTATGCTGGGAGATTCAATTTTTACAAGAACAGGCAAGTTACGGTCGCAGATGTGAACTAAGGATGGTATGTTGCCTCCCTGGTTCCAGGATCAATGATGTTGCTGAGTGGGTGCTGGTGGGGGAGGGGGGCAGTGGTCATGGCTCACATCAATATCAGCAACTCGGTAGAAGGGGAGATGAGCACCTGCAGGCAGAGTTTAGGGAGCTAGGAAATAAACTTGCAAGCAGAATCTCGGGTAGTAATTTCAGGATTACTCCTAGAATCATGCACTAGTGAATATAGAAATATGAGGTTAGAATAGATGAGTTGGTGGCTGGGAAGATGATGCAGGAGCCAGAACTTTAGAATCCTTGGGCATTGGGACTGGTTCTGGGAGAAATGAATGGTTTAAACTAAATTGGCAAGGCTGTGGTCACCAAGAAGTGTTCGCGAGGAAAAATAAGCTACAGAGAATTGGAAGAGACAGATAGCACTGGAATCAGGAATATCGTGGGATTAGGTGGAATCAGAGTAAGATGGAATGAAGTAAGTTTACTGTGCATGTGTCTGAATGCTTGAAGTGTGATAAATAAGATTGGTGAGTTGCAGGCATAGGTAAATGCAAGGGAATATGATGTGACAATAATGGAGATCTGGCTCAAAAAAAGGCAGGACTGCGTTTTAAATATTCCTGGATACTAAATCTTCTGGAAAGATCAAGAAGGAAAGAAAGGCGTTTGAGTAGCAATACTGATTGAGGAGAACATTACACGCTGGAGAGAAAGGATGCCCTAGAGAGGTCAAGGACAGAATCTATTTGGCTAGAGCTAAGAAACAATCGGAGGTATCATTACATTGCTTGGTGTATTTTGCAGCCCACCATTGAGTGGGGAAGATATAGAGGAATAAATTTGCTTGGAAATTACAGGCAGGTGCAAGAACTATGGAACAGTATAATGGGGGACTTCAATTATCCTAATAAAGACTGGGATAGCAATAGTGTCAATGACAGAGAGGAGGAAGAGTTATGAATTGTGTTTAGGAGAATTTTCTAGATCAGTATTTTCCTGATTCAGTGATGGAGGAGATACTGCTGGATCACATTCTGGGGAATGAGGTGGCTGAAATGGATAAGTGTCAGTCGGGGAATACTTAAAGGGCAGATATCATAGAATCGTAAAGTTTAGGTTAGCTATGGAAAAGGACAAGGAGTAATTTAGAGCAAAAATAATTAATTGGGGGAAGGACCATCTTCACTGGGGTAAGAACAGATCTGGCTCAGGTATATTGGAATCCAAGATTGGACTACAATACTAATGGAACAATGGGCTGCCTTCAAAGAGGATATATTTTAGGTGCAGTCAGGTTACATTCCTACAAGGGGGGAAGGTCGGACAAAGAAATCCAGAGCTCCCTTGGTGACCGTGATGGAGAGTAAGATAAAGTAGAAAAAGTGTGCGTATGACAGTTGTCAAGTGGATAATACAATTGAGAACAATTTTGGATGTAGAAAATTAAGATGTTTGTAGGTGGGGGCATGGCTGAGGTAGTAAATGAGTCCTTTGTATTTGTCTTTACCAAGGGAAGAAGATGCAGCCCAAGTCATTGTGAAAGAGGGGGTAGTTGAGACACAGAATGGGCTAAGAATTCATAAAGAGGAAATATTTGATAGGTTAGCTGTGTTTAAAGCTGGTAAGTCACCAGGCCCAGATGAGATGCATCCAAGGATACAGAGAAGTAAGGATGGAAACTGCAGAGGCACTGGCCATAATCTTGAAGTCCTCCTCAGATACGGGGGTGGTGCTAGAGGACTAGAGAATTTCAAACGTTATACTATTGTTCAAAAAGCCCAGCAACGACTGTCCAGTTGGTTTAACCTCAGTGGTGGAAAAGCTTTTAGAAATGGTAATTTCTAATTCTACTTAATGTGGATTAATTAAGGAAAGCCAGCATGGACTTGTTCAGGGCAAATCATGTTTGCCTCATCAAAAATCAAGCAAGTTCATGGAGTGGATTGATTACGGTCATGCGGTTGATCAAATGCCACATAACAGGCTTGTCAGCAAGGTTGAAGCCCATGCAATAGAACAGGCAGTTGCAGCATGGACGCAAATTTGACTGAGTGGCAGGAAACTGAAAGTATTCATGTATGGTAGTTTTTTGGACTGGAGCAAGATATATAGTGGGTTTCCCCAGGGGTCAGTGTTCAGACAGCTGCTTTCCTTGATCTAAAACAATGACCTAGACTTATAGAACACAATTTACAGGTGGCACAAAACTTGGAAATATTGTGAACTTTGAGGTGGACAGTGATGAATTTGAAGAGGACTCAGACAGGCTGTTGGAATGGGCAGACAAGTGGCAGATGAAACTTAATTTAGAGAAGTGTGAAGTTATTAATTTTAGTAGGAAGAACTAGGAGAGGCTGTATTAAATAAAAGATTCAATTCCAAAAGAGCATAGGGGCCTGCAGGTATATGTTCATAAATTATTGAAGGTTGCAGGGCAGGTAGAGAAAGTGCTCAGTGAAGCACATGAGATCCTGGGCTTTATAAATGGGATGTAGATGTCTCAAAGCAAGGAAGTTATGATGAACATTGGTTTGGCCTCACATGGAGCAGTGCCCCCAATTCTGGGCAGCACACTTTAGGAATGATATGAAGACACTGCAAAGGGTGCAGAAATGATTCACGCGAATGATTCCAAGGATGAGGAACTTCAACTACATGGATAGTTTGGAGAAATTGGGGCTGTTCTCCTTGGAAAACAAATAAAGAGATTTAACGGAAGTTTTCAAAACGTTGAGAGGCCTGGACAGTGTAGATAGGGAGAAATTGTTCCTATTGGCAGAAAGGTCGGGAACCAGAGGATTTAATGTGATTGGCAAAAGAAGCAATGGTGGCATGAGGAAACATACGCAGCATTTTACGCAGTGTTTGGTTGGATCTAGAATACTCTGCTGAGAATGTGGTGAAGGCAGATTCAGTTGAGACCTTTAAAAGAGAGTTGGAAAATTTTTTGAAGCAAAGAAATTTGCAGAGCTTCAGGGAAAAAGCAGGGGAGAGGCCAAAGAGTTGGGGTGGCACCACAGGCCGAATCTCAGTCTTTCTTGTGTTGTAACAATTCTATGATTCTGTGAAAGTTTAAGAGTGGGAGCAAGATGGAGAATTAAAATAACCAGGAGACGATAAGCTCAGGATCCTTTTGCAGACTGAATGGGGAGTGTTCGGTAAAGCAGTTACCCAGTCTGTGCCTGATCTCCCCAGTGTAGATGAACCCATATCGTATCAGTGAATGCAACATGCTAAATTACCAGAATTACGAGTTTCACTTGGAAGGATTGTTTGGGGCCTTGGTTGGTAAGAAAGGAGAAGGTAAAATGGGAAGTGTTGCACGCTCTGCGCTTGCATGCAAGAATACCATAGAAAGGGTGGGGATGTTGTGGGTGGCTTAGGAGTAGACAAGGGTGTCGGGGAGGCAACGGTTACTTCACAGTGCTGTGAGGGGAGGGTAAGATGTGTTTGGTGCTGCCATAATGCTGGAGGAGGCGGAAATGACAGATCATGATCTTTTTCATACTGTGGGTGGTGTTGTAGAAGGTGAGGACAAGAGGACCCATATCGTGGTTCTGGGAGTGAAGGGAAAGAGTGAGAGAAGAGGTGTGTGAAATAGAACAGACATGGTCGAGGGCCCTGCCAACCATGATGGGGGTAATCTTCGATTGAAAAACTTGGAAGACTTATCAGAAGGTTGCATCATCTGAACAGATGCAATAGAGATGGAGAAACTGGGAGAATGGAATAGAGTCCTTGCAACTAAGTGGGCTAGGAGGAGGCATAATCAAAATACCTGTAGGTGTCAGCAGGCCTATAGTGAATATTTGTTGATAGCCTATCCCAGAGATAGAGACAAAGAAATCAAGGAAGGGGAGGGTAGATTTGAAGATGGACAATGTGAAGGTAAGGAAAGGATGGAAATTGGAAGCAAAGTTGATGCAGATTACCAGCTCTAGGTGAGGTCAGGAAATGTAACTGATGCAGTCATCAGTGTACGAGAAAAAGAGATGAGAGAGGAGGCCTGAGTTGGTCTGGAACAAAGAAGGTTTCACATAATTCCAGACACAGGCAGGCACAGCCATAACCCATGTGGGTACCCGTAGCAACGCCTTTTATTTCGGTTCTGCTTTTGTATTTTCCATTGTATAGGTGCTTTTGCAGCTGTCGTGGAGGCAAAGAAAAGCATTATGAAAATTGGAAAATAATTTCATTGGATTTTATAAACCTGACAAGTGTTTCTCTGAGCCTTGCAAATTGAATCCAAACACCCAAATGTGTTAAATTTAAACTTTCCTACCATTTTCTGCTGTAATGGCAGTGAAAAACATGGCAGTGGAATTACGTTCTTTAATGGGATCTACAGACTTTTAAAACGGTTGTACTCTTGCTTCCTTCATGAACTACAGTTGTAAACCTAGATATTCTTGTATGGGTAGATTGGCAGGCAGATGGGGAAAAAAATCATAAGACCATGTCAGTTATGTGAACTGTCGTCAACCTCCTTTTCCCCAGTGCTTCATTAAGTTTGGTGATGTCTGTTCCTTTTTTTCTCGTGGATAACCATGAGAAGAATCACATTTAAGTTCTCCGAGTCAAATGAGGCCACATAAGTGCTGAAAAGTGTCTGTCTGCAAACATGTCAAAATAACATTTTCTGCCAGGACCATCAGAGGCTGCAGGACTTGTACAATGACATTTGAGTTTGTCCTGTGCATGACTGAGCTAGACCTTCAAGAAAGCTCACACAAAAGTAGGATTAGACCATTCAGCCCTCTCGAACCTGTTCCTAAATTCAGTTAAATCATTGCCTATCTGTACCTCAATTCTATTTACCCACCTTAAGTCCATATCTTCTGGTACAATTGGCTGATTTTCAACATTGAAAATTTCAATTGACCTTACAACTATGGCGTTTGAAGAAGTGAATTTCTGATTTCCACAACATATTGTGTGAAAATCTACATCCTGTTTTCAGTCCAAAATGGTCTAGCTCTAACATATGATTATGCCCTCTTAAATGGGATAGCTGCACCAGAGAAAATAGTTTATCTACCATAGCAAATCCCTTAATCATTTCAAATACCTTGATTAGATCAGCCTTCAACCATCCAAACTCAAGGGAATATAAGTCAAGCTTCTGGACCCCAACCTGATCATTTAACCCTTTAAGTCCTGTTTTAATTCTGGAGAGTCTGCATTGTACCCCTTCCAAGGCCAACATATCTTTCTTGAATGACACTGAATGGATGGGATCTGACCAAAGCTCTGTAACACTTCCTCACTTCCGACCTGAAGTTTTGATTCCCAATCTTCTTGAAATAAAGGCCAGCATTCTATCATTTTTATTCTTTTTATATTTGCCCACACTTGGTGATTTGAGTACATGAACACAAGTGCTGTTCCACAGATCCTTGTGGCTCACCATTTAAAAAAAAATACTGGTTTGTTTTTTTCAGATCTAAAGCAGACCACATACTTCACTACACTGAACTCTTACATGCTGTAGTTTTGCCCACTGCCTTAACCTGTCTGTACCCCTTAGTAACTTTATGCCCTCATTTGCACAACTCTCTGTCCTTCCTTAGTGTCAATTGCAAAGTTGAATATTCACTGAATGTGAATTGGTTGGATTTTGCGGTCAGTAATGAAGCGAGTGCAGCTAATGTCGGAGTCCTGAATGACAGACTGCAACTTGAGGATTTCCACAGTAACCTATGTATGCCCGATATCCTGAAGTTGCTGTCACTTTCAGAGGGATTATGATGGCAAATAGCAACAGTTTCCTGTCAACTACCCCACTAAATCTGGCCCAAAAAATCATTTGCGAATATGCAAACTCTCCATGCCTTTATCCAAATCTCTCAGGCTCAATAACCTATGCTGATTCAGCTTATTTCAAGGGTTTGCAGTTGGTGATGGTGGGAGAGAGGGGAACAGCAATTCCCCTCGATCACTGGGTTCAGGAAGGGAAAAGTCAATGTTCCTGATCATCTTGGATGCTGAGCAAACACTGTTGGAGGTGTATGTGTCTGATGAGAGCACCTGAATAGTGTATACTTGGCTAAAAGCACTTCGACTCCAGCAAGAAATGGAGAGGTCAGGAGACACTAGAAGGCCGTTTTTGTGTGAATACTGATATGAGTTGGTAGGAGGGACATTGCAAGCTAAACAATGCTCAAGTGAAACGAGTGTGCAGAACACAGCCCTCTCATCCAATGAAGACAAGTCACAGGTGACAAGAAATTTCAAGAGGAACCCTTGTAACAATTGGAAGGATATTCAAACTTATCATCGCTGCTAATCAACATAGGAGCCCTTTTACTGCCCAATGCCACCTATAAGACCTCAGGCAGAGGAAGCTGCCACCCATACCCAATGTTCACTCATGGATTCCAATCAAATGGTGAATTAGTGATGCTTCTGTTGTACCAGGTAGATGTGTTTTTTTTTATAAAAAAAAAGACGCTGTAAGTAGTCACTTTCTTTGAAAGATGCAACATTTAAAAAAAAATATGGTTACGCACAAATGTGCCACAAGTGATAAGTTAACTTTCCTATCTTCTGGTGATATTGTAAAATATCTTGTGTAAAAGTCTTATTTTTAATTTTTAGTCAAGTAAAAAAGCAAAAAAGGTTTCCGGAGAGAAAGGAAAAAGTGGAAATGGTGCAAAATCTGCAACAGGCATGAACCGGATGAATGGACATCACCAACAGAATGGGGAAGTGGAAAACATGATGCTATTTGAAGTTGTAAAATTGGGCAAGAGTGCAATGCAGGTAAAGTTTATTAGGTAAAATGGCTGAGCAATTAATTTGTTTTCCAGTGTAGGAAAATGACTGCATATGAAACTGACAGAACCATCCAACATCTTGCAGGGTGCCTAACATGACTGCTATTCTCACAAAGCATCATAGTCAAGCAAATGAGCAATGCAACCCTACAAAGAGGCAGCTGCAGCATGTGTCAGTTTCACATGCCACTTTATGTACAAATGAGAAACAGATGCTGCAAGGAGCTGCAATTCCTGGGTTTTAATTAGCTATTTTCAGTTCATTTTTGTTTAGTGCTGACAGGCTGATGAAGCAAAAGTGCATTATCAATTTGATAGTGGAAGCAGTGTCCTTTCATTAATTACAATACTTATTGACTTTTGGCCCATTTGTGGCATGAGCTGAGTGCTTGCTTGAATGCTGAAACAAAACTCGGCTTTTTTGAAAGTAAGAATAGGCTAACGTTCCTATTGTTTTTGCGGGTTGTATTTATTTCTTTCCCCTCTCTCTCCACCTTCAGTCTGCCCCTCGCTCTTTTGCTTCAGTCCAACTCCACCCTCCCCTTTGAGTCCACCCCTCTGACCTCCCCTTTCAGCCCACAACTTGCCCTCCCCCTTCAGCCCACCCTCTTGCCATCCACACCCTTCCCTTGCTCGTGCTGTCTTGGCTTCCCCTTCCCCCAGCACACTTGCCAGCCCTTTGCTCCCTCTTGTTTCTGTTATTTTCATTTATTTCTTGTCTCTCCCCCCACATTGCAGTGTCTCTTCTCTCCCCTGTCTCAAAATTTTTGTATTCAGTAATAATGGTAGATGTAAAGCTGTAATGTATTAAAATCTATTTTTGAAGTTGTGATTCATACTTTTCTTATCTGCTTTCGTAGTCTGTTGTAGATGACTGGATTGAATCCTACAAGCATGACCGGGATACAGCACTTCTGGATCTCATTAACTTTTTCATTCAGTGTTCGGGCTGTAAAGGTGGGTTGTGGCAGTTTAAAAAGTCAATTTATTTTGAATCTGTTAATCAGGATGGAGTCTGAGTCTTAGTATTTCCAGTGATTTTTGACAGTTTCCCCAAACACATTTGATTTTCTTCTCTTAGCATATTGGATGAGGTGTGTAGAACTGAACATTTAATTTCACCAGGGGACATTAACACAGAATCACACAATGCAGAAGAGGCCCTTCGGCCCATTGAGTGTTCACCGACACGTGAGAAACACTTGACCTACCTACCTAATCCCATTTACCAACACTTGGTCCATAGCCTTGAATGTTATGATGTGCCAAGTGCTCATCCAGGTACTTTTTAAAGGATGTGAGGCAACGCGCCTCTACCACCGTCCCCAGGCAGCACATTCCAGACCATCACCACCCTCTGGGTAAAAAAGTTTTTCCTCACATTCCCCCCTAAAGCTCCTGCCTCTCACCTTGAAATTATGTCCCCTCGTGATTGACCCTTCAACTAAGCTGCTCCCTATCCACCCTGTCCATGCCCCTCATAATCTTGTATCGATCAGGTCAGCCCTCAGTCTTCTCTACTCCAATGAAAAGAACCCAAATCTATCAAACCTCTCTTCATAACTTAAATGTTTCATCCCAGGCAACATCCTGGTGAATCTCCTCTGCATCCCCTCCAGTGCAATCACATCCTTCCTATAATGAGGCAACCAGAACTGCACACACTTCTCCAGCTGTGGCCTCACCAAGGTTCTATACAACTCCAACATGATCTCTCTACTTTTGTAATCTATTCCTCGATTGATACAGGCAGGTGTCCCATATGCCTTTTTCCACCCCATTAACATGCCCCTCCGCCTTCAGAGATCTATGGACACACACGCCAAGGTCCCTTTGTTCCTCAGAACTTCCTAGTGTCATGCCGTTCATTGAATACTTCCTTGTCAAATACTCCTTCCAAAGTGTATCCACCTCTCACTTTTCAGGGTTAAATTCCACCTGCCACTTATCTGCCCATTTGACCATCCTGTCTATATCTTCCTGTAGCCCAAGACACTCAACTTCTCTGTTAACCACCCGGCCAATCTTTGTGTTATCCGCAAACTTATTAATCCTACCTCCCACATATTCATCTATGTCGTTTATGTAAATGACATAATAGGGGACCCAGCACAGATCCCTGTGGTACGCCACTGGACACGGGCTTCCAGCCGTTAAAGCATCTTTCTGTCATCAACCCTCTGTCTGTCCTACAATTAAGCCAATTTTGAATCCACCTTATCAAATTACCCTGTATTCCATGTGCATTTGCCTTCTTTATAAGTCTCCCACGTGGGACCTTGTCAAAGGCTTTGCTGAAATCCATATAAACTACATCATCTGCACTACCCTCATTTACATACCTGATCACCTCCTCAAAAAATTCATTCAAATTTGTTATGCATGACCTCCTCTGACAAAGCCATGCTGACTATCCCTGATCAAACCTTGCCTCTCCAAGTGGAGATAGATTCTCTCCTTCAGAATTTTCTCCAATACTTTCCCTACCACTGATGTGAGACCTACTGGCCTCCAGCTGTAGTTCCCTGGCTTATCTTTACAACCCTTCTTAAATAGCGGAACCACATTAGATGTTCTCCAGTACTCTAGCACCACCCCCGTGGCCAGAGAGGAATTAAAAAATTGGGTCAGAGCTCCTGCAATCTCCTCCCTTGCCTCCCTCCAGCAGCCTGGGACACAAATCATCTGGACCTGGAGATTTGTCCACTTTTAAGCCTGCCAACACCTCCAATACCTTGTCTCTCCCTATATCAATTTGCTCAAGAACCTTGCAGTCTCTCTCCCTGAGTTCGATACCTTCATCCTCATTCTCTTGGGTGAAGATGGATGTGAAGTATTTGTTCAACACTCTACCAATGTCCACTGGCTCCACCCATAGATTGCCCCCTTGGTCCCTGGTTATCCTCTTCCCATTGATATACTTATAGAGTATCTTGGATTTTCCCTACTTTTACCAGCCAGAACTTTCTCATATCCCCTCTTTGCTCTCCTAATTGCTTTCTTAAGCTCCACCCTCCACTTTCTGTACTCCACTAACGCCTCCACTGATTTGCTTCTCTTGTACCTGTTAAAAGCCTCTCTTTTCCTTCTCATCGTATCCTGAATACCTCTGGTCATCCATGATTCTCTGGGCTTGTTACTCCTTCCTATCACCCGAGAGGGAACATGTTGAGTCTGTACCCTCCCCATTTCCTTTTTGAACACCCCCCACTGCTCCTCTGTAGATTCCTCTACAAGTAGCTGTTCCCAGTCTACCTTGGCCAGATCCTGCCTTATTTTACTAAAATCCGCTCTCCCCCAGTCCAAAACATTTTTTTGCAACTAGTCTATTTCTTTGTCCATAACAAGCTTAAATTGCATCATGTTGTGGTCACAATCACTAAAATGCTCACCCACTCACCTCAGCCACCTGTCTGGCTTCATTCCCCAGAATTAGATCCAGCACTGCGCGGTCCCTTGTTGGACCCCCTACATATTGACCTAAGAAGTTCTCCTGTGCACATTTCAAGAAATCCACTCCATCCAAGCCCTTAACACTATGTCTATCTCAATTAATGTTGGAAAAGTTGAAATCACCTAATAAAATTACCCTATTGTTATTGTTTTTACACACCTCCGCAAATTGTGCACATAGTTGCTCCTCAATTTCCCGCTGACTAACTGAGAGTGTATAATAAACACACAACAATGTGGCTGCCTGTTTTTTTTATTCCTAAGCTCTAACCACAAAGCTTCGTTCGATGCCCCCTCCAAGATATCATCTCTCCTTACTGCAGTAACTGACTCCCTACTAACAATGCAATGCCTCCTCCTCTTTTACCCTCTTCCTTGTCTCGCGTGAACATTCTATATCCCGGAATGTCGAGCTGCGAATCCTGCCCTTCCCTCAACCATGTCTCAGTGATGGCTATTATATCACAATTCCACGTGTCAATCCTCACCCTTAACTCATCCGTTTTACCTGTTATTGTCCTGACATTAAAGTAGAGGCCGTCCAATCTTGCCTTACTCCCTTGAAATTTAATGCAGCTGTACTCCCTCTGACTTTATTGTTTTACTGTATTATGATTTGTCCCTATTCTGCTAACATTCTGTGTCCCCTCTCCCTGCCAAATTAGTTTAAACTCCTCCCAACAGCACTAGCAAACCTGCCCGCAAAGATGTTAAGTTGTGATAAATCAAATGATATCCCTTTGGTTTATTGAGGTTTCAACCAGCCTGGTCACACATTTCATTGGTGAATATGAGCAGAAATTATTTTCTATTTATTGTTGTTACCACCCTCTGGTGGATTTGGTTTTCTATCTAAAAGAAGGGGTCTTAATCACTGAAAGCAAATGTAGTTATAGTTGGTGAGCGGAGAAGCAATAACATCTTCCTTTCATTGCTTGAGCAAAAGCAAATTCGAGTATTTATCAAACTTAAATGTGGTGTTACTTAACCTCCTGCCTTTTTGCAAGGATTCAAGTTTTTGTGCAGCATTTTCACTTAATTGGAATTTTGATATCCTGAGAGAAATTGTTTAAGATGGCTAGGAACCTCAAGTTGATAGCCCCAGGAAAGCTTTGTCATTCTTGCCACAATCCAAGATGTCCATGTTCTACAAAGTGTATATTTGCGCACTAAAATTATACAGCTGTCTTCTGTGGCAGCTGAAAATTATTTCTTCCTGTTAAAATCACAAAGCAAAGCTGTTAATATTGTTGGACTGAAGCAAGATGTTAACATTCCGGGTCAGTCCATTCCATAACACTAGAAAAATGCAGTCAGAGTCTGTTGAGTCACAGCCAATTGCAGGCAATTTGAAGAGGCAAGCATTTTTGTGAAACAGTGATGCTGATAGCAGTCCATTGAAATGAAAAAAATTGATATACAAGTGTTGTGTTGCTTCCCTTCCCCATCCAAAAAAACTAAATATATGACAGTTGGCGACTAGAAGAGTTGCTGAAACTTAAGCCAAACTGATTAATTTCATATTTGAAATTGTTCATACTTTTGATGTAGGTGCATTAGCCTAATAGATATATATGAGTAGCAGGCATTTTTGCCTCTATTACTCTAGTTGGAAAAAGTATGGGATCTTACAGTGCATAAACATAGCTTCTGCATTTGCTTATACGCTTGTCCCCACTCAGTAAAAAGTAATTCATTTGATTTGAAGTGTTTGAATACATTGAGAATATTATGAGGAATTATTCATTTGTAACTTCCATTTTTTCTCTTTTTTCCCTTTTTTTAATCTTTGTTTTTTTTTGCATTCATTCACCCTGTTTTGTAGGTGTTGTAACTGCTGAGATGTTCCGTCATATGCAGAACTCTGAGATAATTCGTAAGATGACAGAGGAATTTGATGAGGTAATTTAAAACAAAATTGTTTTGTAAAACCAAATACTGGCAATAAAATTATAAATGTTGGAAATGCATAACTTGTCGGATTGTATCTGTGGATAAAGAAACACGGTTAAAGTTTCAGGTCCTTCACCATTTGTCAGTCCTGATGAATTGTCAATGATTTAAAACATTAAGTCTTTATTTTTATAATTTTCTATACATATTCAGGGTCTCAGCAAGGGCTTTTGTTAAAAAAAGTTAAATCAAAAAACAAAACAAATATTTCTGGAAATACTCAGCATCTGTGGAGAGAAACAGTTTTTGGTCCATCACCTTTCATCAGACTTAATGAGTTGTTAGTGAAGTTAAATTGCCATCATATTAGACTTCCAAATTTGTTTAAAGGACTGAAAAATTTTTGGGCATTGGAAGTTTTGGAATTGCAGTTAATATAGATGGCTATGTCCAGTGTTGTATTTGGTTCTAGTGAAGTTCAAGTCAATCCAATTTTGGATTTTGATGTTGAGTGTATGTTGCAGCCTTCACGGATTTGTAATTTATTTGAAAAAGGCACTATGCTTGACTTTTTTCATTTTCATCAAATTTGAGGTGGGTGTCTGTTGTGTGACACTAATAATTTTTAATTGAACAAAACACAAAAAAGCCAAAAGCAAAATAAAACTATTGAAGTTCCAACACTTTAGTGACATCTAGTGAATCGCATGTTCAGTCGTAATAGTTGTATGTTAGTGCTTAGTACTTGAGTTTAATCAATTGCACAATATATTAATCATCTCACAGACAATGTCCCAGACGCCATCATCACCATCCCTGGGTATGTCATGTCCCACCAGCAGGACAGACCCAGCAGAGGTGGGAGCGCAGTGCTATACAGTTGGAAGGGAGTTGCCCTGGGAGTCCTTAGCATCGACTCCGGACTCCATAAAGTCTTATGGCATCAGGTCAAACATGGGCAAGGAAACAACCTCCTCACGAAACCACTCTCCCTCAGTGATGAATCAATGCTCCTCCATGTTGGAGGAAGCACTGAGGGTGGCAAGGGCACAGAATGTACTCTGGGTGGGGGACTTCATTGTCTATCACCAAGAGTAGCTTGGTAGCATCACTACTGACCGAGCTAGAAGAGTTCTAAAGGACATATCTGCTAGACTGGGCCTGTGATAGGTGGTGAGCGAACCAGCAAGAGGGAAAAACATTCATGACCTCATTCTCACCAACCTGCCTGCTGCAGATGCATCTGTCTATGACAGTATCGATAGGAGTGACCACCGGACTGTCGTTGTGGAGATGAAGCCCCACCTTCACATTGAAGTTACCCTCCATCATGTTGTGTGGGACTACCACTGTGCTAAATGGGATAGATTTCGAACAGATCTAGCAACTCAAGACTGGACATCCATGAGGCGCTGTGGGCCATCAACAACATCAGAATTGTACTCTAACACAATCTGTAACCTCATGGCCTGGCATACGCCCTACTCTACCATTACCATCAAGCCAGGGGATCAACCCTGGTTCAATGAAGAGTGCAGGAGGGCATGCCAGTAGAAGCACCTAAAAATGTGGTGTCAACCTGGTGAAACTATAACACAGGACTACTTGTGTACCAAACAGCATAAGCAGCAAGTGATAGAGCTAAATGATCCCACAACCTACGGATCAGATCTAAGCTCTGCAGTCCTACCACATCCAGTCGTGAATGGTGGTGGACAATTAAACATTTCACTGGAGGAGGAGCCTCCACAAATATCCCCATCCTCAATGATGGAGGAGCCCAGCACATCAGTGTAAAAGATAAGGCTGAAGCATTTGCTACGATCTTCAGACAGAAGTGTCGAGTGGATGATCCATCTCGGCCTCCTCCGGAGATCCCCAGCATCACAGATGCCAGTCTTCAGCCAATTTGATTCACTCCACATGATATCAAGAAACGGCTGAAGGCACTGGATACTGCAACTAATATGGGCCCTGACAATGTTCTGACGATAGTACTGAAGATGTGCTCCAGAACTTGTCATGCCCCTGTACAAGCTGTTCCAGTACAGCTACAACACTGGCATCTACCTGGCTACGTGGAAAATTGCCCAGGTGTGCCCTCTCCACAAAAAGTAGGACAAATCCAAATCCTGGCCAGTTAGCGCCCCATCAGTCTACTCTCTCTCAATCATCAGTAAAGTCATGGAAGGGGTCATCAACAGTGCTATGAAGCAACACTTGCTTAGCAAAAACCTGTTCACTGACATCCGGTTTGGGTTCCGCCAGGGCCACTCTGCTTCTGACCTCATTACAGCCTTGGTTCAAACATGGACAAAAGATCTGAACTCCTGAGAGGTGAGATGAGAGTGACTGCCCTTGACATCAAGGCTGCATTTGACTGTGCATGGCATTAAGGAGCCCTAGCAATACTGGAGTCAATGGGAATCAGGAGGAGAACTCTCCACTGGTTGGAGTCATACTTAGCGCAAAGAAAGATGGTTGTGGTTGTGGGAGGTCAGTCATCTCAGCTCCAGGACATCACTGCAGGAGTTCCTCAGGGTAGTGCCCTGGGCCCAACCATCTTCAGCTGCTTCTTCAGTGACCTTCCTTCCACCATACAGTCAGAAGTGGGGGTGTTTGCTGATGATTGCACAATGTTCACCATTTGTGACTACTCAGATTCTGAACCAGTCCATTTTCAAATGCAGAAAGACCTGGACAATATCCAGGCTTGGGCTGCCAAGTGGCAAGTAACATTTGCGCCACACAAGCGCTAGGCAATGGCTATCTCCAACAGGAGAGAATCCAACCATCATCCCTTGATGTTCAATGGCATTACCGTCACTGAATCCCCCAATATCAACATGCTGGGGGTTGCCATTTACTAGAAACTGAACTGGACTAGCCATATAAATACTGTGGCTACAAGAGCAGGCTGGAGGCTAGGGGTTGTGCGATGAGTAACTCATCTCCTGACTCCCCAAAGCCTGTCTGCAATCTACAAGGCGCAAGCCAAGAGTGTGATGGAACACTCCTCACTTGCCTGGTTGCGTGCAGCTCCCACAACACTCAAGAAGCTCGACACCATCCAGGACAAAGCAGCCTGCTTGATTGGCACCACAGCCACAAACATTCACTCCCTCCACCAACGACGCTCAGCAGCAGCAAAGTGTACCATCTTTAAGAAGCACTACAGGAATTCACCAAGTCTCCTTCGACAGCACTTTCCAAACCGACGGCCATTACCATCTAGAAGGACAAGGGCAGCAGATAGATGAGAACACCATCACCTGCAAGTTCCCCTCCAAGCTACTCACCATCCTGACTTCGAAATATGTTGCCATTCCTTCACTGTTGCTTGGTCAAAATCCTGGAACTCCCTTCCTAAAAGCACTGTGGGTGTGCCTACACCACATGGACTGCAGCAGTTCAAGAAGGCAGCTCACTACCACCTTCTCAAGGGCAACTTGGGATGGGCAATGAATGCTGGTCCAGCCAGCGAAGCCCACATCCTGTGAATTAATTAAAAAAAGGTAATTGTTTTGGTGTTCTGAGTGATACAATTTCAATGAAATGCTGAAATGGCTATAAAATTCTAATTAGAAGGAATGTAGAATTAAGGCTTGTTAACCAGGCTATTACTCTTTGAGTCAAAATGAGAAAGGAGTGCTAAGTTAAGAAGCAGATATGGTTAATAAATTTAATTTTGTGTGATTTTTGCCCACCCTCCAAGTAGGTTGAGTTCTCTTTCACTGATCCTGACACTTCACCCTTACATCAGTGAGAGCAGCACCTCATGCTTTATAACCTTACTATAAGAGAATGTTACTCAGTTTTGCTGAATCTCCAACCTTGAGGCTGTGCTATCCGTCACATGTGGTTCTTTTGCTGCCAACAGGAAGATTCTGACTGCTTAAGTCTGGCATCAGCAGATAAATGTTTTCGATTTTGTGACTTGCCGTCAGATTAGGCACCTTTTATATTCCTACAAAATGCACAGAACTGGCTTTGTATATTTGCATGTTTGGATCATGATGCTATTTTAAAAAAATGTGTGATCTGTAACTCTATAATTGCTTTAGGAATTGAGATGATTAATTCTCCACCTGATTTCTACTGAGTTAACTATCTGTCTTGTTTTCTCTAACCAATTTTTTTTCTATTTTCTCATACTTCAGGACAGTGGTGATTACCCTCTTACAATGCCTGGTCCGCAGTGGAAGAAATTCAAGTCTAGTTTCTGTGAATTCATCTCTGTGCTTGTAAGGCAGTGTCAATACAGTATCATATATGATGAATACATGATGGACACTGTTATCTCCTTGCTAACTGGGTTGTCAGATTCCCAGGTTAGAGCGTTTAGACACACCAGCACATTGGCAGGTAAGATATCCATTTTATCGAAGTACAAAAGGTGGTTTCCATGAAGTTATATGTTGGTTTTATTTTTTTCCATTTTGAATCTATATTTAAAATTGCATACTCGATTGCATTTTGTCTGTGTACAGATGTTTAATATTAAATAGTTGACTGTACAGCACAACTTATAAGTATTCTTTTTGTACAATGCTATGCTGTTTTTTCCCTTTGTGCATGTGAAAATGTCTTTTTTTCAAAATCTTTGGTTAACTTTTATGCAGCTATTATTGCAGCTTTGTTCAGTATCTGTTGAGCTATCACATGTTGCCAGTGCCTTGATTGAGTGCCTTCCTCATGAGCAAATGAAAAACACTATTGGGTCATGGGACTGTGACTCGTTTAATAGGGGTATAATCTTACCACCCCGTAATGTATTTTCTTAGGTTGGGAAGTGAGTTTATAACATTGAAAAACAAACCATGACTAACAAGGGAGCCAAAAGATATTGGGGTGGGCAGAAATGTGGAGTTGAGGTCACAGGTCAGCCATGATCTTAGTGAATGGTGGATCAGGCTTGAGGGGCTGAATGGCTCCTGATTTGTATGCTTGTAAATAGGGTTACAGCAAGTTATATGTATATGCCTTCGTCAGATTTTGGACATACTCGCTGTCAATAAACTAGAAACCGCTGGTCTAATTTTAAGTAGTAGTAAATTCAAATGCAAAAGACTTGGGCAAACTGATCTCCTTCAAATATTTTCATTCTGTTGAAATTGGTTCCTGCTTTTAACTCATTCTTTTCAGAACCCCAAAGCTGCACAGTGTGTTTCCTCCCTTATTTATGCTCCTCCACATTTGTAATCTTTAGCCTTTCAAAACCCAAGCACGAAGTGACCTCATCACTTGTAATTTAATGAATTCCTTCCACTGTTCTTAATTTTGGTGGTTTCCCCTGTTTACTTTCATTTGAATTTCAGTTAAATAAAATCAAGGTGCATTTCACTTGTTCTACAGCAGGCTTGTCCAACCTTTTTATGCCCTCCCACTCCACACACATTTCCATTTGTTTCCTCACTCAAGGGGCTGATGAATAGATTTTGGAAAGGTGCATGAATTTCAAAAAATAAGTTGAGTCCGAAGAAAAGAAACAATTTGCAGAGCAATAATAAAGCCGTGTCCAAGCAATAAATTGATAACTTAAGAAAAAGAGTAATTCATTAAAATGACCATTAGAGTGTCAGAGTAGGTGTGTGTGTCTGGCTCACTCCCAGTCTCGGAGTTTACTCACCTACCCTTGTGCACTGAGAGAGTGGGTCAGAATATGTATTGGCGTCTGGGGTTGAGGGTGAATGAGAATCCTGAAGCTGGGAATGAGCCCGACACACACTCACTCAGACACACAGTCTTCTCTCCTCTCTCCTCTTCTCTTCTCTCCCGCTTCCACCCCTGATTTCTTCCCCACCCATGACAACTTCTCTCCCTTGGCTTCCCACACACCCTCCTCTCTCACCGGGCCACTTAACGTTGCTAGTGATTGTTGCTCATCTAATTAGAGACTGTTTCTCTACCCTAGCAAATACGGGACAGTAACAACCTGTGATAGGAGGAGCAGCTCCTTGCAGAATCTTCAACTTCACTTACCTGTCTTACTGAAATTTTGAACAGTGGCTCCGGGGCCACACAGAATGGCTTCGCGGGCCATGGGTTGGACAAGGGGAGATGGTAGTGTGGTGGTAATGTCACTGGTCTCGTAATCCAGAGGCCCAGGTTAATGCTTTGGAGACATGGGTTCAAATCCAGCAGCTGTGGAATTTGAACTCAGTTAATAATTCTGGAATATAAAGTTAGCCTCAGTAATGATGACCATGAGACTATCAGCGATTATTGTAAAAACTCATCTGGTTCAGTAATGTCCTTTGGGGAAGGAAATCTGCCATCCTTATCTGATCTGGCCTACACTTGACTCCAGAATCTCAGCAATGTGCTTGATTCTTAACTGTTCTCCGAAGTGGTCTAGCAAACCGCTCAGTTCAAGGGCAATTAGGAATGGGTAACAAACGCTGGCCTTGCCAGCGACACCCACACCCTATGAGAGAATAAAACAAGCCTGTTCTACAGTCGTAACCATAGTTTGCAATCTACAATGTTAAAAATGGCATCATTTTCTTCAGCTGCTCCTTATGAGACCGAACCTGATTGAAGTGGTTCTTGTTATGCTGCAGATGTTACTATTGGAGTTAGGGTCTGTGTGAGAACAAGAAAACAAAACTACTTTGTTTGTGTGATTTCCATGTTTTCAACAATGCAAATCGCATTATGGTTACAAATAAAAAAAAATTCCTCAGTACTTGAATACACAATTATTAAACCATCCAACTGTACCTATCTTGCCTTTGTAGCTATGAAGTTGATGACAGCGTTAGTAAATGTGGCATTAAATTTGAGTATTAACATGGACAACACTCAACGGCAATATGAAACTGAACGGAATAAAATTATTGGCAAAAGGGCCAATGACAGATTGGAGCTCCTATTGCAGAAGAGAAAAGAGGTTAGTGAAGTATCTATATAGCAACTTGAGTAAATGCTTCGAGGACATGCGAGATTTATTTGTTGCAATCAAAAGCAAGTAACTGGACTTCTCAGAGATTTCCTTTATTAAATTTTCTCTCTTTCTGCTAGTTTGTGTTAGTTTTGTGGATTGTATTGTTGCTTCATTGGCATTTCATTCAAACCTTCACTCCCTCTGCTACTGACACACAGTGGCAACAATGTGTACCATCTACAAGATGCACTGCAACAACTCACCAAGGCTCCTTCAACAGCCCCTTCCAAACCTGCGACCGCTACCACTTGGAAGGATAAGGGTAGCAAATGCTTGGGAACACAACCACCTGCAAGTTTCCTCTAAGCCATACAGCATCCTGACTTGGAGCTATGTAACTATTCCTTCATTGTTACTGGGTCAGAATCCTAGAATTCCCTTCCTAACAGCACTGTGGGTGTACCGAGACATTGACTGCAGTGGTTCAAGATGGTGGCTCACCACCACCTTCTCGTGGTCAATTATGGGATGGCCAATAATAGCTGGCCAAGCCAATGATGTCCACATCCTGTAGATAAATAAATTAAAGAAAATTCCTAAGTGCTGAAGTGAATGCTTCTTCACAGCCTGTGGCATGGTAGAGGAATATGTTTGGAAACTTGAAGTTGTCCTTGTGATTGAGTCATATAAATTATGAAACATGTTTTTAGATTATAACTATGAACCTGGTACGCAAAAAAAATCTGTACAATTAACTCCTGGTTTCTCATGGAAAATTGTTTAAGATTAAATGATTTGTTTCACCCTTGTAATCATCTTCAATTTTTTTCATTGCACTGCAACAGTGATTTAAATGATTTGTCATATTTTGCATCCACTGCATCAAAGAGACACTCTTGCATTATTAGAATTTTTGTATGACTATGAGATGCATTTTAAAATAGCTGGGTAGCCTGTTGCACAAGAACTTTGTGTGGAATCTCTTTTAATGTTTGGAAGTGCATGATCCCATATTTGCTTCAAAAAACAGTGCTGTGCCTGCATAGATGCATGCATGTGCAAAACTTTGCAGCTGTTCTTTGTCAGTCTGCTGTATGACAAGGAGCTGCCAACAGAGCATCTCTGGCAGCAGGTACTATACTTAGTTGTTGCAGTATAACTGTAGCCTCTCAAACCCGCCCCACCCACTTTTCCCATTTACTTTCAAAGGTCGAAACACAAGGCAACTTGGTCGTCTGATGTCATGCCCAAGCTACCATTTTAATTAATGTACTGGCAAGCTTTTTATTTTTAAGGGGCATCATAGTGCAGTGCATTGTTAGCCAAATGGACTGTTGCCTGAGCTCTGCTAACCCGTAATTTAAGTACTCATAACTTGGAGATTTTATAAATTGTGGTCAGGGAAAAGTGTGCAGGTGGGCTTTACTTTATAAAATATGTCATAGTCTATATATGTTTAGATATGTAGAAGATATCTGATGGAAAAGAATTACTCATGTTAAATAAGCAAGTAAACCTTATAACTTGCAAGGAATTACATTATAAAACAACTTCCATTTTTGTAAAGTATGCTGTTCATAGATTTTAGTGTGCAGTCAGTGTCATTGACAGAGTTTATTTTTTATTGTTTCCTGTGATTAAAGTATTTTAATGTGTGAGGTTAGTGTGTTTTCTTACCCTCCGAGTGGTTTGTCCCAATTTAAATGATTCCAGTATCAAGCTTTTGTGAAATCAAAAATAAAGAAAAAAAAAACGATTATTTATTAGCACACACTTGCCCCCGAGGTCTAAATGTGATGACTTATACACTAAGATTAGATACAGATGGAGAAAAAAAAACTATGATTACAATTTGGAACAATTTTAGTATCTTTCATAGCAGGCCTGTAGCTTAAATAAATTGATGCTTTAGCAAGAATGGAGGCCTTTCAAAGCAGAGGATTCTCAGTAAGTTGCGAGAGTTCTTGTTAAATGGCCAGGAGGTCGGCTCTCAGTTCAAATTGCAACAGGTTGGGGGAAGAGTCCTTCTCCCACTTTCAAGGTATGTTACCTTCGCTGCGTAGTTGTTTTGCAGCTGGTTTGATAGCTTTGATAGTGTTTCTGATAGTATCCGTTTCCGAATAGCCTTTAGTGTCCGCTTTTAAAAATATAACTTTAGAAGTTTGTAATATCTTCATTACTGGACTGGGCATGAGAGATGGACTGCAGTTACACTCATTTAGCTTTTTAGGAAAAAGAGATTGGATCCTTTCATTTTGCCTGACTTGCAGTGTTTTTTGTATTTGTGTGTGATTTTATATTTGTTGGGGGTATGGAACTAAATTGCACACTTGCTGAAAGGTGATGATACTTTACCACCTGTCATGTAAGCACCATGCCTGGAGGTTTACTGGACTGATAACTGGTCTCCATGGGTTAAATTGAGGGGAGAGATTACACAAATTTGGTTGTGTTCCCTGTAATTTAGAAGTTTGAGTGGCTTGATTAAAGTTTTCAAGATGTTAAAAGGAACTTGTAGGGTAGATAGAGAGATACTGTTTCCCATGTTTGGGAAGTCTTAAGACGAGAGGGCATAATCTAAAAATTACAGCCAGACTTTTTAGGACTGAAATTAGGGAACACTTCTACATGTGCAGGATGGTAGAATTTTGAAGCTATCTTCCATAAAAGACAGTTCATGCTGTTAATTGTTCATTTTAATTTTGAGATTTATGGATTTCTGTTAACCAAAGGTGTTAGGATTATGGGGGCAAAGATGCGAATATAGAGTTCGGTCACAAATCAGCCATGACTAAATTGATTGGTGGAATCAGCTCAAGGAGCTAAATGGCCTACTCTGGTTCCTATGCTCCTACGTTTCTGCTTGATTGCGCAGTTTTTTTCAGCGCAATTTGTACAAAATTGGCAAAACCAGTGCAGAAGATTGTGGAATTTTTCATGCAACTTTTGTTCAGTGCAACTTGAGTTTCAGTAATCCTTTGTGATAGCTTGTACTAGAAGCCAGCTCTGCCTACAAAATTGGCCATGGCCCAAGATCTGACCAATCACACTTGAGAGCTTCCACTGATGGCAGTCATGAATGGATACTAATAGGCATGCTTTAAAAGTTTTTGAATGGCTTTCCGTTGAATTCAATCATTAACTGACTACTGTACACCAATATAACCAGCAAGTGGTTCAATGTAGCTTTTTAAAGTTAGTTTTAATTTTATAAAATCACGTTACTCACTGGTTATGAACTGAACATTGTTAATTGAAATGCTTCTTTTTGTGATAAACCCATTGTCAGCTGTACTACTCAAACTGCACCAAGTCACAACTCTTAAATATATCCAGGAAGCTTTTTTTAATGCAACCACTTTTTTGTTTTAAATTGCATTCTGAAATACTGTCCAGTTGAGCTGCTTCATGGCAAGTTTTATGTTTGGCGACATGCAAATAGTTTGAGCAGGGACTAAAGGTAAAGAAACACTTCCCAAAACTTGTAGAATTTTGGGTTTAGCTTAAGTTTGGATTGCTGATTGGCACCCAAAGCAGAAATCCTAAGACCCAGTTGTGGAAATTAGCTTAGATTTAATCCATGTCTTATTTCATTTTTTTCTCTCCCTTCCCAGCTTCAAGAAAATCAGGATGAAATTGAAAATATGATGAATGCCATTTTTAAAGGAGTGTTTGTACATCGATATCGGTAAGAGCTTCGAGCTGCCTTGCACTTGAGCATGGTTTGGCCTGTAGCAAGAGAAATTGTGCTGTGCGTGTTAGGTCATTTTATCATGATTGTGTTGTTTTTTTTCCCCTCAGTGACGCAATCTCTGAGATAAGAGCAGTCTGCATTGAAGAGATAGGGGTATGGATGAAAATGTATAGCGATGCCTTCTTAAATGACAGTTATTTGAAGTATGTAGGGTGGACCATGCATGATAAGGTAATTAGACCATTTTTATTGTAAACGCCTAATGTGCAGATATGTTGGAACTACAGAAACATGATTGAATTTTTCTGTAAATTATCTTGTATTTTGTGGTGTGGAACAAGAAGTGTATTTGAACACTAAATATTACTAATTTCATGATTACAAGTCTGTGGAATGTTGGGCTCTGAGGATGTGGTTGGGGAGTGGGACGGGGGAATGCTATATATTATCATAGAAAATCTCCTATTAATCTTCCTGATGTTGAGAAAATACTTTATTCTTTTTGCATCCACCTGCCCCCAGTCAGTACTTCAATGCTATAAAAAGAAATATGCTTTGTTTTTCAGCAAGGGGAAGTGAGACTAAAATGTTTAACAGCCCTACAAGGTCTCTATTACAACAGAGAGCTCATTCCTAAACTTGAACTTTTTACAAGTCGTTTCAAGGTTAGTTCATTTTAAATTGTGTATTACTAGATTTATAAATCTAGTTTTGAAAGTTGTACCTTGTGCACCAAGTGTGTGTAAAATAATTTTTTACTGGTACGCACTTCTGGTCTACAAAATCTTTTATGTTTTCACATTTTTTCGCACTATTCTGAAAATTTTTTTTCTTCATTATAAATTCTTACCCCTATGTTCATAATGGTAACTGCTTATGTACTACGATGTTGCAATTATGCAATGATACCAATATTGATGCTCAACTCAGTGCCTCAGTTATCCATCTGCCCAGCTCCTCACCCCGTACTTCAAAGAATATCATGAAAAACTAAATATAACTGCTCAAACAAAAGAAGTAAATTTAATAATGTGAATCTGAAATATGTATTATGTTGTTCTTGCATTCTCACCACTCAGTGCTGAAATATATCAGTGCCTCACACAATGCTCCAAGACCACGTTGCTTCCCTTACAGTGCTGCCATTATTTCAGCACAACTCCTCATGTCAGTAAGTCAGCACACCAGTGCTGCCAAATCCTTTGTTAAAACCACAGTATGGTGCTATGAAAACTTATAATAATAGCTGCTGCTGAGCTCCACAATTCTTTTTTTTATTCATTGGCTGTGGGCGATACTGGCTCGTTTTATTGCCCATCCGGAATTTCCCTTGCTCAGAGGATATTTAAGAATCAATCACATTGCTGTGGGTCTGGTGTCACATGTAGACCAGACCAGGTAAGGACAACAGATTTCCTTCCCAAAAGGACATCAGTGAACCAGATGGGTTTTTACCACAATCGACAATTTTAATTCCAGATTTTTATTGAATTCAAATTCCACCATCTGTCATGGCAGGATTCGAACGCAGGTCCCCAGAGCATTACCCTGGGTCTCTGGATTACAGCGACAATACCACTATGCCATCACCTCCCCTGTACACCTAAGTCTAAGTATTTATAAAGATAAATGTTCTCATTGGGGCTTCATATTCCTACCCTAATCTGCTTTGCATTGCCTATCACCTTGTGTTCAGGGCTTGGAATAAGGCAAAGGGTAGAAGTTCAATATACAGATAAGAATAGTTAATATTAAAGATCATTTATTTATGTTATAAATGTTATCCCCTCATTCAAAAAAAGGTGTAAAGATAAACCCACCAACTACAGGCTAGTCAGTTTAACCTCCGTGGTGGGAAAGCTGATAGAAACATAATTGGGACAAATTTGACAGCCAATTTGAGCAAGGTTAGATTAATTAAGGAAAGCTAACATGGATTTATTAAAGATAAATCATGCTTAACTGACTTGATTGCTTTTTTTGATGAGGTAACAGAGAATTGATGAGGGTAATGCAGTTGATCTGATTTATATAGACTTCCAAAAGGTGTTTGATAAAGTGCCACGTAATAGGCTTGGCAGCAGTTTTGAAGCCCGTGGAGTGGAAGGGACAGTGGCAACATGAAAACAAAGTTAGCTGAGTGTCAGGAAACAGAGTAGCGGTAAATGTTGTTTTTTGGACTGGAGGAGGGTGTGCAGTGCTGTTTCCCAGGGATCAAAACTAGAGCCACTGTTTTTCTTTATAGATTAGTTACTTAGACTTGGGTCTTAGGGCACAATTTCAAAACTTGCACATAATACAAAACTTGCAAATTTTGTGAAATGTGAGGAAGGTGGTGATGGATTTCAGGAGGACTAAGACAGGTTGATGGAATGGGCAGGTATGTGGCAGATGAAATTTAATGCAGACAAATGTGAAGTGATTAATTTGGTAGGAAGAATGAGGAGCGGCAATATAAAGTAAAGGGTACAGGAGCAGAGGGACCTGGGTTATTTGTGCAAAAATTGTTGAAGGTGGCAGGGCAGGTTGCGAAAGTGGTTAAAAAGGCATATGGGATCTTGTGCTTGATAAATAGAGGCATAAAAATTAAAAGAAACAAAGAAGTTATAACAAACCTTTATAAAATATTGATTTGGCCTCAACTGGAATATTGTGTCCAATTCTGGGCACTGCACTTTTGGAAAGATGTGAAGGCTTTTTGAGAAGATGCAGTAAAAATTTGAGACTGATTTCAGGGATGAATGGCTTAAGTTGCAGGGATAGATTAGCAAAGCTGGAGTCCTTGTAGAAAGAAAGTTGAGAGGAAATTTGGTGCAGGTGTTAAAAGCATCAAGGATCAAGACAGAGTAAATTGAGAGAAACTGTTGGCTTTGAAAGAAGGGTTGAGAACCAGAGAGGACAGATTTAAAATGATTGGCAAAAGAACCAACTGTGACATGAGAAAACATGTTTTTAAGCAGCAAGTGGTTAGGATCTAGAATGGATTGCCTGCGAGGGTGGTGGAGGCAGATTCAATTGTGGCTTTCAAAAGGGAATTGGATAAGCAGCTGAAGATTCACATTTGCAGGACACATGAAGATATTTTAAAAAATAAAGTGCTGGGTTGCAGGGAAAGGGGAAGGAGTGGTGGGGCTAGTTAAAATGCTCTTAGAGAGTTGATGTTGACTCGAAGGGCCAAATTGCGGTCTTTTGTGCTGTAGCCATTCTATGATTCTGTGGTTTTCACAGAGAAAGGGCAATCACAGAAATTACACCCCAAAACAATGCTAAAAATCTGAAAAGGCCATGTAATAAAATTGGAGTTGGATACATTTCATTCCCACAGATTGATGTTACACGGCATAAACATCTTCTGATTTACTGTGAATTATGCTATAAAAGATGGTGTTTTAAAACAAAATCATAGGCATGGCTAATATGTTATGACAAGATGATGTCTGTGAAAACGGTAAATAGTTGGAGCACCTATGTACCAGAGGAGCGTTATCTATCAGCAGAAACTACCTGATCTTCACGCCAGCAGTAGATAGCAAACACTTAATGTTCAAATAACCTGCAGTGAAAGCTGCTCATCTAACTTGTTTTGAGGCTTTTCTGTATGAATAAACTATCTTTTCTTTTTAGGATAGAATTGTTTCCATGACTTTAGATAAGGAATATGAAGTTGCTGTGCAAGCCATAAAACTTCTTACTCTTGTTCTGCAGTAAGTAGAAGTTATACTTTACTTGACTAGATTTGGTAATGTGGCCTATCAGAATCTTATACTGGTAAATGGAATTTTATAATATTGTGCAGCCATTTGAGATGCATCTTTTCACTGACTACGTTGGATTGGGACATTTCAGAATTAGTTTCACTTTCATCATGAGGTAGACTACCCTTTTACGTTTACCTATAATATATTAAGTGTTGTGTGTAGCACATATGCATTTCTTGTACTCCTTGTAAATAACCTTGAATTATTTTGTTCTTGTCAAGTTAGTTCTGTTAGCCTGGCCATAACACTTCATTATACCCATCTGTATTCATTGTACAAATGCTTAGCTTTTATTGTGAATTCCCAGCTCCAAGGTAACTAACATTGTGCGCACAACTCTCTTTTGTTTGAAGTCTGTTCAGTTTTGGCTCCTTGGTTAATGAGTTGCTTCCTGTAAACAGAATTAATTTCAAGTTTGAAAGTTTTCTGGCCTTCTAAAAGTCATACAAGCTATTGGTATTTTTAAAAGCGCTTAAAGCGAGTTGCTCTCCCATCTTTTGCCTGTATTTTCTAACTTGTATTTTCTAACTTATAGAGGCTTGCTGCAACTTCCACTTCTCACTGTTGCAAAATAATAGAACCCATCCCTTTATTCATATCTCAGGACTTGCTCTTCATTTCAGTGGTACAGTGGCACTTTACCCACCGTACAATCCATGCACTCCTCATTACACATAGCACACACATGCTCGCTCTCTCTCTTTCCCCAAGGTCCTAAAGCATTCTGCTCTTCAGACGCTCAATATTAGTCATTGCAACCTCCTCTCAGGTATCCCACGCTGCAAAACATGTGTACTTATAAATCCATAACCCCACTTTTGAAAGACACATATGCAAAATCTTCCATACAAATAATTTTGTATTCACGGAAACTATAGGCTGGATTTTTGTGGCATAAAATGGCTGCTGCGACTGAGTTTAAGGACTCCTGGTGCCCCCCAGATTTCACCAACACTGGAGAAGGGTTTGGGTTGGTGCAGGTCGTGAGCCTGCATCCCGACCTGTTTGGCTCCATGTGGGGATAGGCATCTCCTTCCCTCCGCAACGTACATGGAGTTGGGCCAGCTTTTCAAGGAATCATGGTTCATGGCCCCACAGAGGTGTAATAAACCATAGGAACATGAGGGAACCTTGTGAAAGGTAAGTTCAAAAGGCCTTACCCATGCCCCCATGCCAACCTCTCCACCCACCCCAAGACCCTCATACCCTCCATGCCAGCTTATATACCTTCACACATCCCCCAAGGCACCTTATTCCTGCCATGCCAACCTATGGCCCTCCACCTGCACCCCATGGTGTCTCAACCTATGGCACTTCCATGTCCACTCACCCAGTATACACTCTACAGGACTACTGAACTCTATAATGACAACAGAATGTGTAAAAAAAAAAAATGAGGTGTAAAAAAGTCATTCATTCATAATTTTCTACTTTAGAAAAAAAAATATTTTACTACAATGCTAAAGATGTGTCACTTACCTTGGCCTTTAAAGTATCAATAGTTGAAACTGCAAACACTTGACACCTCTTTATCTTGTGTAAATAAACATTGTGTAATGGACAGAATAGATCGCAGAGAAAAGGCTGTCAATCAAGCTATGTTTTCACCTGGGCACAGCTGTTGGGACAGACTAATGGATGTATGGACTCGCAACCAAGCCTCTTCATGCATTCTTTGCTGAAAACCAAGACATCCATTAATCTGTTGAAAAAAGCTGTGCATTAGGGAAAGCATTGCTTGATTGACAGCTCTTTCTCTGTGTAATGGATGGAATAGATTGCAATGTTTATTTACATAAGAGATAGCAAGTGCTTGCAATTTCAACTCTTGATACACTTGTATAGGGCTGTAGTAAAAACATTTTTTTGAGCAGGAGATTATGAATGTTGAATTTTTAACAAAAGCATGTGTGATTGCATTCTTTATTTTAAGAAATCTTTTTCATGTATGCCGTTGTCACTATAGGGTTCAGTGGTCTATACAGTGCATATACTGGATCAATGGGCATAGAGGGTATGAGGTGAATTACAGGTGTGGGTGGAGTGGCTTAGGCTGGCTTGGAGGGTATGAGGAGCCATGGAGGGTGGATGGGAGGCTAAAAGAGGCATTGGTGGGGCATAGGAAGTGAGAGAGTTGAGGGCTGTTCTTTCTTTTATTGATTTTAATTGTAATTGGAAGGAAGTCCCAGAGCACCGAAGCGGGCCATTCAAACAGCCTGCCTCAGCACCCAGCAGCCCTTGTAGTTGCCTCTGAACTCTTTCCAGGCGTAGCGAGCCCGACCCTAGCACGCAGCACCCAAAAACCTACCCGCCCCCATGCCCCCAACTTTCTCCCAAGGCAGATGTGCCCAGCCAGGAAATGACCCAACTCCCGCTATCTGCCTCCATGATAAAATCCATCCCTATTTGTGCAATTTTTGTATATGCTATATGTATATAGAATTATGTAGCATATACAGCATAGAAACAGACCATTTGGCCCACCCAGTCTGTGCTGTGTTTATACTCAACATGGGTCTCCTCCCATTCCATCTGCCTCAACTCAGTTTTGCAGCACACTTTTCTATTTCTTTTTCTATGATGTACTTGTGTGGTCTCCCTTTCAAAGCATCTTAACTTGAACTATTCTCGCCACTCTGAGTAAAGGCATTTTCCCTCATTCCCCTAATGGATTTACCTGTAACCAGTGTTAACAGTCTTTACTTTTGGATTCTCACACAAGGAAACATTCTCTCCACACCTTGTCTAACCTGTTCATAATTTTAAAGATCTCTAATCAGGTTATCTCTTAAGTTTTCACTTTAGTAAAGAGAAAAGCCGGGCCCAACCTGCATTGTTCTTTAGGTCTCTTCCCATACCTCGTGGCATATGAAGTAGACAAAGCATGTGCTTACATTTATTTCCATGGCTAGTTTTTCCTGGAACAGGTCACTATTCTGTTGGCAGAGTCTAAAGCCTGGGGGCATAACTCCATACCAAGCGTTGATGACCAGGGTACTCTCCCATTCTTACTGCTTGCCATAGGCGTATTGGAATGATTTACAGCCAACCTACATGACATACTTATATATTTTTTAAGTTATTTAATTCTAGTTCCCTTTATTCATAAACCTTGATAATGTTAGGACTTCTAAATATACAGTTTTGTTCTGTTAATTTTTAATTAACTTCTCCAACACATACTGTATTTTTAACAAATGATGCTTTTGTTCACAACAGCATCTCAAACATACCACCACGATAATTGATCGTCTTAGCAAGCACATCATATGTGCATAAAATCATGGAATTTCAGCCAAAATACTGTTAACTCCCACATTATTCTGTAATTAAAATAATTTGGTTTATTAAATGTGAACTGTAGCTCAGTTGTAACACTTTCACTTGTTGAGTGTTAAGAATATGTGTTCAGGCCCCACTACAGAAACTGGAGCATATAATCTGAGCTGGCACTCAGTATTGCACTGTTCAAGGTGTCATCTTTTGAATGAGACGTGAAGTTGAGGCTCAGCAACCCCTTATATGAATTTTTTAAAATAGTCCCATGTTACCATGTCTGCCCTGTTCACCAGCATTGCAATTGAAAAGTCCTTCAGTGAAGCACTTGGCTGTGCGGCGGGGGGAAAGAGGGAAGAGAAGTCTAAAAGGATCAAGATTGTCCTTAAATCCGTATCTCATATTTACACATTTTACAAAAAGTAGCACATTCTCTCACTCAATGAGCAATGCCTTGACAGATTTCTAGCTATCTATTTAATGTGTGCATTTAAAAAAAATATTAATTTGAACAATTAAATTTCATTCACTGGGTCATGTGCTAAACAGTTTATAATTGTGTGAGATAAAATGAGAGAATGATGTGTCTAATATATAGCTCTGGCAGTAATTATACTAGTGTTGGTGTAAT
The DNA here is from genome assembly GCF_017639515.1 of Carcharodon carcharias. Lineage (NCBI taxonomy): Eukaryota > Metazoa > Chordata > Chondrichthyes > Lamniformes > Lamnidae > Carcharodon > Carcharodon carcharias. The sequence goes on along the minus strand of NC_054475.1, from coordinate 139,101,790 downwards.
CTAGTACCAATTTTCTGATTGGAATATTAAAAAGGAAGCTCTTTCTTAAATTCACCATCATCTGAATGAAGCCATTTATGCTCTTATATTCCTTACTATAGGGGAAGCGATGATGTCCTTACCTCCGAGGACTGTGAAAATGTTTATCATTTGGTTTACTCAGCTCATCGACCTGTCGCTGTGGCAGCAGGGGAATTTCTTTACAAAAAGTAAGGAGCAAAATCAATTTGGAAGTGTGTATAAGGGGAATAATTTCTCAATTTTTGTTGTCATATAATTGTTTTCCTATCATGCCTGTTAGAATTGCATAATAAAGTTGTAGCAATAAGATAGTCATTTCAATTAAATATTGTTGCTGTTTAACTAAAACTTGATCATATGTTTTCTGCCTCGTTTAATAGACTTTCACATAGTCTGCGTGTAAGTGTTTTACACTGTGTAAGTGATTCAGCAATCATATCTGGTCATTTTACTAAGGAGTTATTAGAACTGAGCTTTTTAATTTGTAAGTTCACTTACCTTGTGCTCAAACTTTGTGGGGGGGTGGGTAGGTCAGCAGAGGGACCTTGTCTTCAAGCTTGACACTACTGTAAATAATGAATTAAATCAAAAGTTCAATTATTATGACGAACATTCTTAATAACAGGATGACTTTGGAACTTCAGACTGTTTACCTGTGTTGCTGGCAAGAAAGTGACCATGTATACATTTTAAGAATTTATATGCTGTACTGCCTCAATGGTTCATGTAGCTTTAGATTCTAGATTATTCTTGTTTGATGAATGGAAAAATATTTATGCAGCAGAAAAATATAACTAGGTATTTATTTTGTTGTTTTCCAATTTAGTCCAAATATAAATTTCAGATTTAAAAGTTGAACAACCACTTTCAGAGCACGAGTTTCTTGTATTATGCAGTATGTTGCACGGTTACTGGTTGTATTGCATCAGCTCTGATAGTTTCTTGCTCTTAATTCTTCCTTGCCTGGTGTGCTTTTTACCTATTCTGGTTTCTTGTGTTCAGAACTTTCAAGTACATCACTGCTTACAGATCGTGATGTCCAGTTAGTTCTTGAATGAGAGTATAGATTACATTGTGTACTTTGGAGAATATCAAATAACAGTTAATGATGCAGGTATTCAGCACACACACTTGCGCATGCACGCACAGTCAGCTTTTTGGTGATATCTGCATGTTAACATTAACTGGTTAGCAATTTCGACAGATGTGTTGATAATGTGTATTGATTAAAAGCAATACTGTAAGTCATCTTCAGAGTTATTGTATAGCTAACTGAACTCCAAAAATACTTGCAAACCTTATGGTTTGCATATTTTAAAATTTGCCAAGCCATTTCATTACTAGGATATGGCAATTGTTTTGACATACTTTGCATTTTTGTATTGGGCAACAAATTCAGCTTGTTAGCCCCTGTTCTTTGAGTGCTACGAATGCCCCCAGTGGGCAAGTCGTTGGCTTAGGGGTGGAGAGCAGGGTGGCGAGTCGGCACAGTTTAATCGTGCCGCAATCTTCAAGTTTGTTTTCGGGTGCTATCAGATATAGCCCCATCTTCTCCTTTGAAGGCTTATTTCCTACACCCAAAACTATTGCGCACAATATTAATTATAAAGCATATCTTGCAATGCCATGGCAGCCACCAAAATTTCTGTTCTAATGCTTTACCTGCCCCAATTAATGATTTTCAAATACTTCAGATAAACAGGTTATTCACTGTGCATTGTTGCTTCCCTAGCTCTAGTGATCCTGACACTCAACAGGTTTGTTGAGCTCTTTCAGCTTTCCCTACCTGCTCCAAATATCTCGTAGCCTGCTACTGCTTTTCCAATAAACCTTTTTCAAAAGCACCAATTTGTTAACTTTAATGTACTATCAGCACGGTAAGATAAGCTACTATTTTGGGTTAATCACAGCTACGTATGTCTGTTCCAGTGAACTCCAGTAGTGTTCAGAGCCAGTAAAATTTCACTGATAGTCTAAGATGTAAACTGTTGAGCTCCTTTAAACATTAATTAGGAAAATTACTCAGGAGAAAATCTCACGTAATTAATTAGGTCTTGTAAGCAAAAGAGCTATTTATTTAAATGGGTTTTACAGTACTTGAATCATTTATAATATTTGCTAAGTTCAAGGGATATTTATATCCCAATCAAAAGCTTGTTAAATATGAACTCCAAGGCTGCTGACCTTAGTTGGGTGAGTTTTGTGAGTTGTGCAAGCTGGGTGAGGTATTTGGGAGAATGAAGTATGTTGTTGTTTTTGGATATGATCAATTTCCACTTTGGATGCAGAATCAGTAATTTTTGAAGCAACTTTAGCAGTAACTGCACAGGTCCAGAGTGTCCTAATTTTGCTGTTCCCTCCATGAAGAAGGATGTCTGATGGCAAGAAGTGTCAGAAATCTGGTCAGGTGGAAGTGGGGGATGATGGATTGTAAATTGAATCAAAATTCTTTTCAAACATTTTAATTTTTTTGGTGCTATTATGATGTCTTTGTTTACTTTTAAGGCTTTTCAGTCAGAAAGATCCTGAATCTGATGAAGGGGCAGTAAAAAGAAAAGGAAGACAAAGTCCAAATGCAAAACTTATCAAGACACTGGTGTTTTTCTTCCTAGAGAGTGAGGTAGGCTGTTAGTTCCAGTACATTACCATTAATTAAGGTACGTTAACCATTAATACATAAACTCAAAAATGGGTTTACTGATAGCATTGCACAAGAATTAGGACTTTATGTAGCTCAATTTGTTTTTCCTAAAATCATTTTTGTAATTTGATTGAAAAAAGGTCATTTGATCATCATTTGTGAGATCAAATTCTTCACACTATCCTGTCTTGTGTAATTCCAATTTGTGGGAAAAAAATTGGTTCAAAGTGCATTGCCCAGCAGAGAAAGCAAATTGGTCTTTTGTAACTGCTGCTTCCCAGTAGGTCAGCAGATGCCAACTGCAACTGTTCCTTCTGATTTTTTTGTTCACCTGCTCAAAGAGAAGAATAACCCCTGCAGATATAATCTCACCCCATCCCACTATGTGCAATGGTGGTTTTTTTTCCTTTCAGGTTTGTAACTGAGAAATGAATCTCTTGTGAGTTCAGCTCTAGAGTTGCATACTTCATTGCTGAAATCCTAAATGGCAGTAAACAAATTGCAGCTGGAGCAACAATACACACTCATTCCAGACTGTTGAAGGACTATAATCTGGTACAGTGTGTTGTTTCTAAAGAGCCACAATGTCCAACTGAACTCGGACGTTATGGACAAAAGTAAAGTACTGCAGATGCTGGAAATCTGAAATAAAAAGAAAAAAATGCTCTAAATACTTAGCAGGCCGGGCAGCATCCGTGGAGAGAAACAGAGTTGATGATTCAGGCCGAGATGACCTTTCATTAGAACTGTTCAAAAGAACTCTGTTTCTTTTCTTTTCATTCATTCAAGGGATTTGGACTTTGTTGGCTGGGTCAGTATTTATGGCTCATCCTTAGCTGCCCTTGAGAAGGTGGTGGTGAGCTGCCACCTTGAACTGCTGTAGTCCATGTAGCGTAGGTACACCCACAGTGCTGTTAGGAAGGGAGTTCCAGGATTTTGACCCAGCGACAGTGCAGGAACAGTGATATATTTCCAAATCAGGATGGTGAGTGACTTGGAGGGGATCTTGCAGGTGGTTGTGTTCCTGTCGATCTGCTGCCCTTGTCCTTCTAGAAGATAATGGTTGTGGGCTTGGAAGGTGCTAAGGAGCCTTGGTGAATTCCTGCAGTGCATCTTGTAGGTGGTACACACTGCTGCTACTGTGTGTTGGTGGTGAAGTGAATGTTTGTGCGTGTGGTGCCAGTCAAGTGGCTGCTTTGTCTTGGGATGGTGTCAAGCTTCTTGAGGGCTATGGGAGCTGCACTAATTCAGACAAGTGGAGAGTATTCCATCACACCCCTGACTTGTGCCTTGTAGATGGTGGACAGGCTATGGGGAGTCAGGAGGTGAGTTACTCATTGCAAGCTTCCTTCCCTCTGACCTGCTCTCATAGCCACAGTATTTATATGGCTAGTCCAGTTCAGTTTCTGGTCAATGGTAGCCCCCGCAGGACATTGACAGTGGGGGACGCAGTGGTGGTAATGCCATTGAATGGAAAGGAGCGATGGTTAGATTCTCTCTTGTTGGAGATGGTCATTGCCTGACACTTGTATGGCACAAATGTTGCTTGCAACTTGTCAGTCCAAGCCTGGATATTGTCCAGGCCTTGCTGCATTTACACATGGACTGCTTCAGTATCTGACGAGTAGCGAATGGTACTGAACATTGTGCAGTCATCAGCGAACATCACCACTCCTGACCTTATGATGGAAGGAAGGTCATTGATGAAGCAGCTGAAGATGGTTGGGCCTCAGACACTACCCTGAGGAACTCCTGCAGTGATGTCCTGGAGCTGAGGTGACTGACCTCCAGCTACCACAGCCATGTCCCTTTGTGCTAGTTATGACTCCAACCAGTGGTGAGTTTTCCCCCTGATTCCCATTGACTCCACTTTTGCGAGGGCTCTTTGACACCACACTCAGTCAAATGCTGCCTTAATGTCAAGGGCGGTCACTCTCATCTCACCTCAGGAGTTCAGCTCTTTTGTCCATGTTTGAACCAAGGCTGTAATGAGGTCAGAAGCAGAGTGGCCCTGGCGGAACCCAAACCGGGTGTCAGTGAACAGGTTATTGCTAAGCAAGTGTTGCTTCATAGCACTGTTGATGACCCCTTCCATGACTTTACTGATGATCGAGAATAGACTGATGGGGCAGTAACTGGCCAGGTTGGATTTGTCCTACTTTTTTTGCACGGGACGTACCTGGGGAATTTTCCACGTAGCCGGGTAGATGTGTGCCTGGTGCTGCTCCTGGCATGCCCTCCTGCACTCTTCATTGAATCAGGGTTGACCCCCTGGCTTGATGGTAAAGGTAGAGTGGGGGATATTCTGGGCCCTGAGGTTACAGATTGTGCTTGAGTTCAATTCTGCTGCTGCTGATGGATGGGTTACAGTGCCTCATGGATGCCCAGTATTGAGTTGCTTGTTCTGTTCGAAATCTAGGGTTTCCTCTGTGAAGAGTATACTTCGTCTCCACAATGACTATGCGGTGGTCACTCCTGCTGATACTGTCATGGATAGATGCATCTGCAGCAGGCAGTTTGGTGAGGATGAGGTTTTCCTCTTGTTGGTTCCCTCACCACCTGATGCAGACCCAGTGTATCAGCTAGGCCCTTTAGGACTTGGCCAACTCAGTAGTTGTGCAACTAAACCACTCTTGGTGATGGACATTGAAGGCCCCCCCCAACCACCCAGAGTACATTGTATGTCCTTGTCACCCTCAGTGCTTCTTCCAAGTGGTGTTCAACATGGAGGAGCACTGACTCATCAGCTGAGGGAGGGCAGTACATGGTAATCAGCAGGAGGTTTCCTTGCCCATGTTTGACCTGATGCCATGAGACTTCATGGGGTCCAGAGTCGATGTTGAGGACTCCCAGAGCAACTCCCTCTTGACTGTACACCACTGTGCCGCCATCTCTGCTGGGTCTGTCCTGCCAGTGGGACAGGACATAGTTAGGGATGGCGATGGTGATGTCTGGGGCATTTTCCGTAAGATATGATTCCGTGAGAATGACTATGTTAAGCTGTTGCTTGACTAGCCTGTGAGACAGCTGTCTGAATTTTGGCAGTAACCCACAAATCCTAATAAGGTGGAATTTGCAGGGTCCTAAGTTCAGGCCTGGCTTTGTCATTGTTGTTTCTGGTGCCTAGGTTGATGCCAGTTGGTCTGTCCAGTTTCATACCTGTTTTGAGATGTTTTAGCAGTTTGATACAACTGAGTGGCTTGCTAGGCCATTTCAGAGGGCGATTAAGAGTCAACCACATTGCTGTGGGTCTGGAGTCACATGTAGACCAGACCAGGTAAGGACGTCAGATTTCCTATCCTAAGGGACACTGAACCAGTTGGGTTTTTATACCAATCGACAATGGACATTTCATGGTCATTATTAGACTTTTAATTCCAGGTTTTTATTGAATTCAAATTCCACCACCCGTTGTGGCGTGATTCGAACCTGGGTTCCTAGAGCATTACCCTTGGTTTCTGGATCATTGGTCCAGTGGCAATACCATACAAAATTTGCTTCAGACTTTGCAACGTGAAAAAGAAAACCACTTATTAACCAGAACAGCAGTATTAAGTTCTATGATTAAATTAAACAGTCTAACCATAGATTTTAGACATTGTTCTTATGAGAATATTATTAAGAGAAGCAGTGGCACAATTTTATGCTGAAATTCTTTAAATGCAATGTATTCTGTTACTTAGATTACCAAGGATTGAGCTACCATAGGTTTGCATTTTAAAGTAAATTAAACAGGAGAAAGGAGAAATAAGTGAAAGCTTAGGTACATTATTAGAGCTGATCGGTTTATCCACAAAATCTTAGGATTGACTTGCTCGATGCTGAATTAATATTGTGCTGAAATCTTTCAACTGATAGAATCATTTTATTTTTATTTTTCCATTGATAGCTGCACGAGCATGCTGCTTACCTTGTGGATAGCATGTGGGATTGTGCAACGGATTTGCTCAAAGATTGGGAATGCATGGCTAGCCTTCTTTTGGAAGAACCACTCAATGGAGAAGAAGGTAAATTATATATTCAAATAACTTGCGTGACACCACATTAATATGCAAAAGCTTAGTAGTAAAGTTGAACTTTGAAAAATGTAAATGAAATGTGTGGAAAAAAAGAATAGTTTTTGAATTTAAAAATAATTCATTGATGACTCAAATGTATTCACGTGGTATAACCAAAAGAAGAATGAACACTCTCCTGTTGGCTTGGTATGTAATTGTATGAAGTAAAGTAATTTTGAGTTGTATGAACCAGGAAGGCTCCAGGTAGGTGTTATGATTTCATGTGGGATAGTGATGGGGCTGCAGCATGTGATCTTAGAATCCCCTGGATTAGAGAGCAGAATGAACTTAGTCTGGCTTTTCACTGCTGATTGCCAATCAATTAACTCCTTTTAGGGGCCACATATATGAGGATAGAAGTTACCTTTGTTGCTATATCCCTATAGCTAATTAATCAATTGCCATTTACCAGCAAGGCGCACACAGCTCTTTCCCCTTATCAGGCAGTGTGCCTGTTTCAGAAGAAATCTAAAGGTTGGTACTTAGATAAGATGCAGCAAAGTTTCTGTGACCCACTTCATGCACCATGTAAGAAATAAGAGGGCTGAGAGGAATATTGGAAAGGGTGAGTTTGCTGATCCTAAATGAAACCCTCTAATCTCTTTGCCCTGTATCCTATATGTATAATAGAGTTTATTGAACGTTAATTTTTTGTTTTTATTGAGGATATGTTAGAATAGTTGTGATGTTATGTAATGCAGAAGCCTTGGCTAATGATCAGGGCGTGAGGTCAAATCCCACCATGTCAGCTGGGAAATTTAAATTGAACTAATAAACTAAATGTGGAATATAAAACTGGTATTAGTAATGGCTGCCATGAAACTACCAGATTTCATAAAAACCCAACTGATTCACAATTCTGTCATGCTTGCCTGGTCTGTGTGTGTTTTCAGAGTCACAATAATATGGTTGACTCTTAACTGCACCCTGGGGTGGTTGAGCAAGCTACTAAGTTTTCTTCAAGAAGACAGCTCACCACTGCCTTCTCTAGAGCAATTAGAGATGGGCAATAAATATTGGCCTTGCTAGTGGCACCCACTTACCGTGAATATATAAAAGCATTGTAAGGTGCATCTTCTTTTAGTAAAAAATTACGGCTAAAATGAAATTCTTTTTCATGTACTCTAATATTCCCCACTCAGTGAGCAGTACATGTCACAGGGGTAGTGTTCTAAATGCTGTTCTTTTTTGTCTGGACTTTGATGGAGTGATGGGGAAAGTGGTGGTAGAGTCAGCAAGTAATTTTCTCATTTTGTTTTATTGTGTGCACTGGAATAAAGCCTAAACTTTTCCATTTACTTATTGACTGAACAACTATTGCTTTTTCTAATAAGTGACATGGCATCACCAGCATTCCCAGTCTACAACAATAACTTGTATTTAAATACTGCCTTTAGCATTGCCTAAGGTGCTTCACAACTTCAAAATAAGATAAAAATTTGACACTTTTTATTTTTCTATGGAATATGAGTGTCACCGCCAAGGCCAGGAATTGTTGCTAATTCCTGATTGCCCTTGAGCAGGTGGTGGTGAGCCGCCGCCATAAACCTGCAAGCTATCTGCTGTAGGCACACCCACAGTGCTATTATGAAGGGAGGTTTAGGATTTTGACCCAGTGACCGTGAAGGAACAGTGACATAGTTCCAAGTCAGAATGGTGTGTGGCTTGGGGGGAATTTGCAGGTTCCTATGCATCTGCTGCCCTCTGTGTACCAGTGGTAGAGGGAATGAATGTTTAATGTAGATGGGATGCCTGTTAAGCAGACTGCTTTGTCCAGGATGGTGTTGAGCTTATTGAGAGTTGTTAGATCCACAATCATCCAGGCAAGTGGAAAGTATTCCATTTCACTTGTGACTTGTGCCATGTATATGGTGGACAGGCTTTGGGAAGTCAGGAAGTTGAATTGCTCACTGCAGAAGTTCCAGCCTCTGACCTGTTAATGTAGCCACAGTATTTGTATGGTTGGTCCAGTTCAGTTTCTGGTTAATGGCAATTCCCAGATGATGGTGGGGCAATCAACAATGCTATTGAATGTCAAGAGGAATGGTTAGATTCTGTCTCATTGAAGATGGTCATTGCTTGACGTTTGTGTGGCTAGAATGTTAGTTGCCACTTAGCAGCCCAAGCCTAAATGTTGTCCTGGTCTTGTGTTGCGAATGGCACTGAACACTCTGCAATCATCAGCACCAAAAGAGTAGGTATTAGGACTAATGACCACAAAGCTTGGGTAATTAGTTTTTTTCTTTAGCCTGTCTTAAAGGAGAGGAATGGGGAGATTTGGGGAATGAATCTCAGAGCTTAGTGCTTAAGTAGCTGAAACCATGGCCACAACTTGTGGTATGAGGGGTGTGGGGGATGCACAAGAAACCATATTTGGTGGAATGCACAGCACTTGCAGAAATGTAGGGTTGGAGAAGGTTACAGAGTTGGGCAGGGCCGAGGTCATAGAGGGATTTATACTGAGGACAAGAATTTTAAAATCAAGGCATTGCCAATTCAAAAACCAGTGTAGATCAGAAAGAATGGGTAATAGCTAAGTGGGGCTTGGCATGGGTTAGCATACGATATGAGGCTAGCAGGAAAGAATTCGAATTGTGCAACCTGGAAGTAACAAAAGCATGGATGATTGTTTCAGAGCAGATAAGTAGAGGAGAGGGTGGAGACAGGCGATGGATATGGAAGTACTGTTTTATCTGATGAACAAAGTTATGCAGTCAGAAACTTAGCTTAGGGTCAAATAGAATGCATAGGTTGTAAACAGTCTGGTTCAGCCTGAGATAGTGACCAGGGAGGGGGATAGAATTAGTGATGAATAAAATAAGTTTGTTGTGTAGTCTGATGACTGTGTCTTTTGTCTTCCAAATGTATGATAAGTTATAGTTATGACTCATCCAGAACTGGATGCCTGGTAAGCATTCTGGCAACACTAAGGCCCTGGATGGGTCCAGAGGGGATTTGGTGAGGTAGAGCTGGGTGTGGTCATCGTACATGTGGAACCTGATGTCAAATCTTTGGATTATGTTTGAGGGGCACATGTAGATGTGAAATATGAAGAGGCCAAATGTAACTTGTTGAGCAACTCTGGAGGTAATGGAACAGGGAAGAGAAGAGAAGCGAATTCATCGATTCACTACCTACAGCAGGATATGCAAGTGTGGAATCAAGCAAGGGTAGTCCCACTCAGCTGACAAATGAAGGCAGTGTAGGGGAATGGTGTGGTCAACTGTGCCAAAGGTTGCAGACAAGTTGAGAACAATGAGGGGGGCTAGTGCAACATTTGTCAGAGTCATAGAGGACCTGTGACTTTAAATAGAGCCATTTTGGTGCTGTAGTGGGGTGGAAATGCTATTGGGGTGGTTCAAACATGGAGTTGCGGGAAAGAATTGGGAAGCGATAACATGTTCAAGATTGGGCGGCAGTTTACAATGCTAGAAAGGTCATGGGTGGGTTTTTTAATGGAGGTGGTGGTGGCAGATTTAAAAGAGAATGGGGCACTACCTGAGCAAGGGGAGCAGTTTACAGGATCAGCTAATGTTGGGGTCAGAAAAGGAAGTGAAGTGATGGGCAGTTTAGCAGGAATCGAGTACAGAATGTAAGAAGAGGGTCTTGTGGAAAGATGAGCTCAGAGAAGGCATCAAGGGAGATGGGAGAGAAACTAGAGAAAGGAACGGACTAAAGGCAAGGGGAACCTTGGGGAAAGCTTGGCTCAATGAGAAATGGAGGGATGTTACAGCTGTACCTGAACAATTGGCCTTGATTTTCTTGACAAAGGTGACCATGAACTCCTTGCATTTGTGGTTGGAGACGAGGAAACCTTTAAGGAGGCGGTTGGTAGAGAAGCGAAGCCTGGGGTTACCTTTGCATTCTAGGTTGATCCTGGAGTTGAGGTGTTACAAGTTGTATTTTGTATTTCATACTCTGACATATGAACTGGATAATTTAACAAAAAGTAGGTTCTTCATTCTTCTCAATTTTATAAATGTAACTGCACTGCGGAGGAAATGAATTTAGGGGGCTGCTTGCACAACATGGTTTGAACCCAGTATCAAATCCAGGCCAGATTAATTGTACCCATTATTTCAGAACATTTTAAAAGCACTCTGCCAACTGTGAAGCTCTAAATAAGTTTTGGAAGTCTCAGTGTAGTTCTTAATAAGTCTGGTTCCACGGCTCAAAGCGTCATAATTTGGTTTGGAGGTAACAAGCTCACTCTGAGCAAAAACGTGCTATGTGGGGAAAATTTGCATTAATATGGCATGCTGTTAGGGAATGCTGCTCTGGTTTGGGATTTAGGCACATATAGGAGTACAGAAAGACATACATTTGGCTCTGCTGTATGTGGGAATTGTTTGATGTTGACACCAATGCTCCTGCTAACCTGATGGCTGTGCAGGAGCCTGGAAGTTGCTGCTTAGGGCTTTGGCCTGCAACATATGCGGCCATGAAAATATTTTTAAAGGGACCATGCACTGAAAAACTTGGTGCATGGAATGGCATTTAAAGAACATGGGTTACCACACTAGTTTTCAAAAATAGATATATTCAATTTCTCAGTTACACTTACTTGCACTTTTTTTTTACCACCAATGTGGTAGAACATATTCAGAGCAGTTTACAACAGTGTGGGCAGAGACTGGACAGGAGGATGAGTTTTGAACAGACAAGCAAGTTCAAATGGATTTTGGGGTGGCCCACATGAGTCTCTACTGAAGAATCTGCTCCAACTTTGGAGCAGACAATAAATATCTTTATTTAACAAGCTCACTCTGAGCAAAAATGTGCTATGTGGGGAAAGTTTGCATTAATATGGCATGCTGTTATGGAATGCTGCTCTGGGTTGGGATTGAGGCACATATAGGAGTGAAGAAAGGCATGCATTTGACTCTGCTGTATGTGGGAACTATTTGATGTTGACACCAATGCTCCTGCTAACCTGATGGCTGTGCAGGAGCCTGGAAGTTGCTGCTCAGGCTTTGGCCTGCAACATGTGCGGCCATAAATATCTTTATGTATCTAAAGATAAATATCTTGTGTTGACAAGGACAATAATTCAGAATAAATAAATGTCCACTTTATAAATTCTAATGGGTTTTCTTTTTAAAGTGAGCTCCAAATAATAATTGGATGATTTTGTCGATTGTCTGTGGGAAAATAAAATTCCCATTTGACCTGGAGAAAATGAATTAAGTTGACTCCCACCTTTCCATTCCACAAGTCTTGACTAAGTTAAGAAAGCATCACTGTTCAACCTGTGATGCAGGTCAGAGGACTCCAACAGGTCAGACTTTGTTTGATAATTGCTCCCCTGAAGCACCTTGGGTTGTTTTACTGGAACTTCTGCACAGTACCATTTCCATTACAATTAAAAATAGTTGCATTTTGCTATGAAAATACTTCAAAATTTGACCAATTTTATAGATTTATGTTTTAAAATGTTGGTAGGCTTGAGATGTGAGAAACATGTTCTCCAAATCTAATCTGGATCAGTTCTGGTTTGATCAGTTTAATCAGAAACTCTTATCAATTCAATTGCTGGTACTTGTATTTCAGATTACTTTGATCCTAGTGACCCTTGTTAAATGCTTTTTAATGTTCAGCAAACAGGTAAGTGCATTGTCTCTAACGTTCTTTGTGCAACCTTGACAGAGCTGCATAAAGGACACTGGCAAGATTTAATGACAGAATGTTTTTCCTCTTTTGTGTAACATTGTTGGTACAGGTTGTGTGATGTTACCTAACTGTTGAAACAACAATCATTTGATGTGGGGTCTAGTTGAAAATAGTTAAGGAAAACAGCAGTTTTCTTTCATAATTCCCTGTCGAAAAAGACTAACACTGCATTTTTTTTTTCTTCTCAGTGCTGACTGATAGACAGGAGAGTGCACTTGTTGAAATTATGCTGTGCACAATACGGCAAACGGTAGAGTGCCATCCTCCAGTTGGCAGAGGTTCAGGTAGAAAGGTATGACATTTCAATAGCATTATCCAAGATGCTCATTTGTTTCAGGGTTCAGTGAAGTACAGTTGAGGTACAAATACTTTATTCACTTGAGACTTAACACGGTTAGATTTTGTAAGTTGTTGAGCTCTTACTCAGCTTCACCTCTCTCAACTCATCCACTGTTTCTAAATTATCAGACCGCTTGTCCAACATCCAGTACTGGATGAGCAGAAATTTCTTGCAACTAAATGTTGGGAAGATTGAAGGCATTGTCTTCGGTCCCTGTCGTGCACACAGTTCCCTAGTCATCACTCTCCCTGGCAACTGTCTGAGGCTGCTTGCAACCTTAGTGACATATTTGACCCTGAGATGAGCCTTCAACCACATGTTTACGCCATCAGTAAGACTGCCTTTTTCCACTTCTGTAACAGTGCCTGACTCTGCCCCTCCCTCAGATCATCTACTGCTGAAACCTCAACCATGGCTATTTAACCTGTAAATTTTACTATTCCTTCACACTGCAGGCTGTCCTCCCTTTGTACCCTCTATCATTCTATCCTCCATAAACTTGAGGTCATCCAAACTACTGCCCGTGTCTAAACTTGCAGTGTGCTCCTTTCATCTATCACACCCGTGTCCAATAACCTACACTGATTCAAAGTTAAGCAGTGCTTCAATTTTAAAACTCTCATCCTTGTTTTCAAATCCCTCTATGGCCTTGTCCCTCCTTATCGCTGTAATGTCCTCCAGTCTTATAACCCCTAGAGATATCTTGCAATTCTGGCCCAATTTTAATCGCTCCACCATTGGTGGCTGTGCCTTCAGCTGCCAAGGGCTAAAGTTCTAAAATCCCTTCCCTCGGCCTCTTTGCCACTCTCTCTTCCCTCCGCACACTTCTTAACATGTGCCTTTTTGACAAAGCTTTTGGTCATCTGCCCTAGGTCACTTGGTGTCAAAATTGGTTTGTAATTCTGTGAAGTGCCTTGGGACATCTTGCGACATTAATGGTGCTATATAATTATAAGTTGTTGTTTGCTCTTCAAACCTGGGAGGAATTATTTTGAACTGTATTACTTTGGGGGTATAGTGTCTGCGCTTACTAGCCTATCTGATGGGAGCAATCTGAGATCTGCAGCATAAAAGATGAACCTTTATATAGAAGTGCTGGCAGCGTGCATGCATCGTGGCTCAAGCAGGTAGTGGCAGTCGTGACTGGAAGATATCCTGACCTGGGAATCATTGAAGAATAGCACAATGTGGGAGAAAGCTGGCTCCAGGGTTTACTGATGCTGTATTGGAGACCTTGCTGGAGCAGTTACAAAGGAAGAAAGATGTGCTGCCTCTGCAGGGGGCCAGGAGGCCCTCTAGATGCACAGTCAAGGGAGCAAGAAGTTAATACCAGGAGTCAAGCCCAAAGACCTAGATGTAGTGCTGCAAAAATTCAATTATCTCACATGAGACTGATTCAAAGTAATTGGCTAAAGGAGTATTAGTGAAGGAAGGAAAGATTTTTTCACTGAGGGAGATTGGAGTCTGGAACAAACTTACTGAGAGGGTAAAAGCAAAGAACTGCAGATGCTGGAAATCCAAAACAAAAACAAAAATACCTAGAAAAACTCAGCAGGTCTGACAGCATCTGCGGAGAGGAATACAGTTAACGTTTCAAGTCCGAATGACTCTTCATCAGAACTAAGGAAAAATAGAAAAGAGGTGAAATATAAGCTGGTTTAAGGGGGGCTGGGACAGGTAGAGCTGGATAGAGGGCAGTGATAGGTGGAGATTGCCAAAAGATGTCATAGACAAAAGGACAAAGGGATGTTGACGGTGGTGATATTAGCCAAGAAATGTGCTAATAGTGTCATTAAGGGTAGAAAGCAGGACAAGCAAGGTACATATAGCCCTAGTGGGGTTGGGGTGGGGGGAAGGTATCGAAATAGGCTAAAAGGTAGAGATAAAGTAATGGCTGGAAATACATTTTAAAATAATGGAAATAGGTGGGGAAAAGAAAAATATGTATAAATTATTGGAAAAAGGGTGATTGGAAAGGGGGTGGGGATGGAGGAGAGTATTCATGATCTAAAGTTGTTGAACTCAATATTCAGTCCGGCAGACTAAAGTGCCTAGTCGGAAGATGAGGTGCTGTTCCTCCAGTTTGCGTTGAGCTTCACTGGAACATTGCAGCAGGCCAAGGACGGACATGTGGGCATGAGAGCAAGGTGGGGTGTTGAAATGGCAAGCGACAGGGAGGTCTGGGTCATGCTTGTGGATCGACCGAAGGTGTACCGCAAAGCGGTCACCCAGTCTGCGTTTGGCCTCTCCAATGTAGAGGAAACCGCATTGGGAGCAGCGAATGCAGTAGACTAAATTGAGGGACGTGCAAGTGAAATGCTGCCTCACTTGAAATGAGTGTTTGGGCCCTTGGACGGTGAGGAGGAGGGAAGTAAAGGGGCAGGTGTTGCACCATCTGCGGTTGCTTGGGAAGGTGCCATGGGAGGGGGTTGAGGTGTAGAGTGTGATGGAGGAGTGGACCAGTGTGTCCCAGAGGGAACGATCCCTGTGGAATGCCGCCAGGGTGGTGAAGGGAAGATGTGTTTGGTGGTGGGATCATGCTGGAAATGGCTGAGGATGATCCTTTGAATGCAGGGGCTGGTGGGGTGATAAGTGAGGACAAGGGGGACCCTATCATGGTTCTGGGAGGGAGAGGAAGATGTGAGGGCGGATGCGCGGGAGATGGGCTGGACATGGTTGAAGGCCCTGTCAACCACCTTGGGTGGAAAACCTCGGTGAAGGAAGAAGGAAGACATGTCAGAGGAACTGTTTTTTGAAAGTGGCCTCATCAGAACAGATGCGACGGAGGTGAAGGAACTGAGAGAATGGGATGGAGTCCTTACAGGAAGCGGGGTGTGAGGAGCTGTAGTCATGGTAGCCATGGGAGTCGGTAGGCTTGAAATGAATATTGGTGGACAGTCTATCACCAGAAATTGAGGTAGAGAGGTCAAGGAAGGCAAGGGATGTGTGACAGATGAACCATATGGAAATGATGGAGTGGGGGAAATTGGAAGCAAAATTAATACATTTTTCCAGGTCCAGACCAGAGCATGAAGCAGCACCGAAGCAGTCATCGATATACCGGAGAAAGAGTTGTGGGAGGGGGCCGGAGTAGGCCTGGAACAAGGAATGTTCCACATACCCCATAAAGAGACAGGCATAACTGGGGCCCATGCCTATGGGTACCATAGCCACACCTTTTATTTGGAGGAAGTGAGAGGAGTTTAAGGAGAAATTGTTCAGTGAGAGAACAAGTTCAGCCAGACGGAGGAAAGTAGTGGTGGATGGGGATTGTTTGGGCCTCTGTTCGAGGAAGAAGCGGAGATCCATCAGACCATCCTGGTGGGGGATGGAGGTGTAGAGGGATTGTACGTCCATGGTGAAGAGAAGGCGGTAGGGGCCAGGGAACTGGAAATTGTTGATATGATGTAGGGTGTCAGAGGAATCGCGGATATAGGTGGGAAGAGACTGGACAAGGGGAGAGAGAGAGAATGGAGTCAAGATAGCAAGAAATGAGTTCTGTGGGGCATGAAGAGGCTGACACGATCGGTCTGTCGGGACAGTCCTGTTTGTGGATTTTGGGTAGGAGGTAGAAGAGGGCAGTCTGAGGTTGGGAGACTATGAGGTTGGAAGCTGTGGAAGGAAGATCTCAGAGGAGAGGGTGGTTAAGACAGGTTCTATCGAGGTATTCAAAAGGGAATTGGATTGCAGTGTAAAAAGAGACAATATGCAAGGTTACAGGATAAGGCAGGGGAGTGGAACTAGGCAGAAAGCTCTTTCAGAGAGCCTGCACAAACTCAATGTGCCGAATGGCCTCCTTCAGCATTGTAAAAATTCTGTGAAATCATCACAACATTGAGGCTGATGGGTAATTTTTTTCTCCTTTAGATACTTTGCCATTACTATAAGCCTGATTTATATTTATAGTGCGTAAAATTTATTGTTCTTTGGCTTTGTAAGGTAAATTACTCAACGTCCTTTGTTTTATAACTGGAACACATATTAAGCTATTAATTTAGCATTTATTGTACTTCACAGAGTATTTTTATTTTATTGACCCTTGCTGAATGCTGTTGAATACTTCAGAGACAAGCAAGCACATTGTTCATTTCCTTAATTCTAACGTCACTTGGTGCTGAACGAAGCTTCCTCTTGGAGTAAACACTTTTGATACTGGAAACTAAGACATGTTTGAACTCAAGTACTTCTAGAATGGAAAATTTTTCCTCTTGTGAACAGTTGTTGTGTGACCACAAAAGTTGCACAAAAGAGGATATCAGATTTTGTTGAGAGATAAAGGAAAATGCATTGCTGTTTCTAAGCATATTTCTGCCATTTTTTCTTGTGTACATTTTTAATGATTAGTAGCGTTCAGGAGAGATGGGGAAATAACTAGAGGGGGACAGGTAAATAATATAAGAGCATTTATGTTTACACCATTTAAGTCTGCATTTTTGCTATGCAAATGATAGGTATTGACTGCAAAAGAGAAAAAAACTCAGTTGGATGACCGGACCAGAATTACAGAACAGTTTTCAGCAGTCCTTCCACAGCTCTTAGCAAAGGTAATCTTAATATTTTTCATAGCCTTCATTGCATTAGAATATCCCTGGACATGTACGTTTGCTCTTCAGTTGTAATGCAATTGACTAGAGGTATATGTGATCTAGATTCTATACCTTTGCAATCACCCTCAAGTGTTTTTTTTACATATAAAAATTTTTTTTGTTATTTCAAGCTGATCACTAGATTTCACAAAAGCTATTGCAAGTTGATATCTCTCTCTCCTGTCCTACACTCAACTGTCTACAGTGATGGAAATTCTAAAGAATTGATCTCTATTCCATACACCGCACTTGGTGTAGAAAGCTTAAAAGATGTGCGGCTAAGATTTTGGCCGATGGATAGTTGGGTGGTGTGTGTGTGGCCGGGGGGGGGGGTGTTGATGTTTGCAACTGAATGTTCCAAGCTTCCATATGCAGCATATGGGAAGTCCTTTAATATCTTACTCTGGATCCAGAATGCCTTACATGTATAAACTGTCAGCTTGATTAAGTTGGTAACACTCTTGGCCCTGAATTCGAAGTGTATGGCCGCAAATTCTATTTGGGGATTTGCTTGGCTAACAAGTATGGTACCGAGTAAGTATTACATTAATTCAGATCATAAATTAAACCAGGTAATTTTTTTTATTTGTTCATGGGATGTGGGCATCCCTGGTAAAACCAGCATTTGTTGCTCATCTCTAATTGCCCTTGAGAGCATTTAAGAGTCAACCATATTGTTGTGGGTCTAGAGTCACATGTAGGTCATGCCAGGTAAGGATAGCCGATTTCCTTCCCTAAAGTATATTAGTGAACTAAGTGGGTTTTTATGACAACCGATGATAATTTCAAGGATACTGTTACTAGCTTTCAAATCCAGAGTTTTTTATTATTTGAATTTAAATTCCACCAGCTGCTGTGGTGGGATTTGAACATTTGACCCCAGAGTGTTAGCCTGGGCCCCTGCATTGCTAATTCAGTGACATTACCGTTAAGCCACCTTCTCCCTTTAATCTGCCTACTGAAGGAACTATTAAAGATCCTATGGTGTGGTGGCTGCACTTCAACATAATTTGATCTATGTGAAGTGGATTTGTTGAATTTCCAGCAGTTTGGGACGTTCTATGAGATATAATAAGGCACTGTATAAATATGCCTGTGCTCATTGTTTTGTTTCTCTCTCCTGCCCTTCTGTAATGGAGAGTGAGTAGCCAGAAGGACACTGATTCATGTATTGCACACCAATTGTTCAAAGTAATGATAACAGAACAAAGATTGATGTGGGCAACAGTGGAAGTAATACAGGTAAATGAAGACCAGAAAGAACTGTAGGTGACTATGGACTAGGACAAATACAAAAACAAGAGATTGATAGTTTCTGTTTTTATGACTGGAGTCATAAACTCTAAAATAGTAAATGAGTTAGAATAGCATTAAAACCACTTGGACTCAAGAAAGATAGATCATGAGTATTTTTTAAATGATAAGCCAAGAACTGGATTTTGGGGTTCAGTTGCAGAAATCATAAAGCTATTGGACAGGCATATATATAAAAAAAATTAAAAGGTTAATGGATATTTGCCTTTACCCTCAACCCTCAAAAGGGTTTGAATACAAGGTGGTGCTGGTTATGTTACATCTGTATAGACTCTGGTTTGACCCAACATGCAGTACTACATTTAGTTCTGGGGTACTACATCACAAGAAGGATAAATTAACTTTGGCCGGGGTGCAGCATAGATTCACCAGAATTATACCGGAGCTAAAAGGGTTAACTTATGAGGACATGATGCATACACATGGGCATGTGTTTCCTTGAGTGTACACGATTAAGGAATTATCTAATTGACATGTTTAAAATGATGAAAGGAGTTGAAAGGGCGGATAGAGAGGAACTGTTTCTTCTGGCCAAAGAATCCAGAACAAGGGGGCATAACCTTTTACAGATGGTGTCAGAAAACATTTCTGTCACAAAGGATAATGAAAATCTCAAACTCTTTTGCCCCAAAAATCTGTTAAGGCTAGCTAGGTCAGTTAAAATTTCAAAACAGAGATTGATAGATTTTGATGAGGCAAGGGTATTAAGGGTTTCAGAACCAAGATGAGTCGATGGACCATGACAGTCATGAAATGGTGGAATAGGCTCGATGGGCTGAATGACCTTAGAGCCATCCCAATGAAAAGGACAGGAAAATTGATCACTCAACATGAAGAGCTCGTATTCGCATTGGTTGGATGGCCAAATGACTCTCATATCTGTGATTTCTGTGAAGCATTCAAGTTGATAAGATTAAGGCACAAATGAAGTAGATTAATTCATGAGACACGAGAAATTTCAAAACCAGAGCAGCAGTGCTAAATGAAACAGAACCCAAAAGTATTTGTGCTGTGAAAACAATGGTGCTCTGCCCACTTAGTTTTTCTGTACTATGCACCATACCCCAGCCAAAACTAAGGAAGCAAGAAATCAGACCCCTGTAACAGCTGATTTTAACCAGGTAATAAGTGCCCAAGTGTATCATTGGGCGATTGACCCTTCAGTTTTCTCTTCCAGTGGAGAAGCACCTTTCCTTCACCTTTTTACATTTTTTTGCAATAGATTAAATGCATGAAAAAATAATTCAGTAAACCTTTTCAATTTACTTATCAATGCTGTTTGTATTTAAATGTACAGGCTCAAGCTGTGGCCTTTTTTTATCTGTGGCATGTTCTTCTGGATCTCATCGTTAGCCCCACACTTAGCCACTATTGTTTCTGACACTCACTAGCAATATTGTCCATGAGACTGTGTTCTCTGGCCCATACAGTTCTGCCTGAAGAGAGTACATCCTGTGTACTGAGTGATTTTTACTGAAAGAAGGAAAAAAAACTTGTATTTATATAGTGTTTCACAACCTCAGGATACCCCAAAATGCTTCACAACCAATAAATTACTTTTGAAGTGCAGTCATTAGAGAAATATATATTGTATGCACTTTGTGTGTAGCAAATTCCAGCTCCATTAGTGAGAGTGCTGTTGCTGAGCTAAGGCTGACTCCCTGAGCTAAGGGACCCTGAATTTTTGAATTAAAACAGTGTTTAAAATGTTAGTTAATTTTCTGTTGTGCTGGTGCTCTTTTACAGTCATCTTCATTTTGTTGACCATTAATTGAATTAGCCATTTGGATATGAATATTTATTGTTTATTATCTTTTCCCCCCCCCCCCCACAATTTTGAGCAGTACGCTGTTGATGCAGAAAAAGTGACGAACCTTTTACAGTTACCGCTGTTTTTTGACTTGGAGATCTATACAACTGGTCGACTAGAAAAGGTGAAAAAGACAGTACTTTTATACACTGATATTCTTGCATTGTTGTGTAGATTCCTTCTAAAATTTAAGTTAAGATTTTCGTAATGAGAAATTTATATTAGAATTTCAATAAAAATATAAATAAGAATAGCTCCTGTATCTTCTGTACTATAATTTTGAAAGAACACATGAAAATCCTGTAGCCCCATGAAAGTAGACAATGTAATACTAAAACAAAGAAAGACCTAATGAAAACTTAAAAAGTAAAGCATAATATTTCAAATAAATGTGAACCTGAAATCGAACTGCTTCTTCATAGTGCTGAATCGTTGGGGGCAGACAGGCCAAGCCCCATTTTTATGGCACCAGCTGTCATATTTTGGTTAGTGTTCACTAATATACTGAAAAGCTGGGATGTTTAAACAGCTTATTGTATGAGGGGATGGGTGAGGTAAGGGAATAGGCAAGCAGGTAAGTAGATAGGGTGCAGTTGGCTGGGGTCGGGTTTGGGGTCGAGGTGAGGTTAGGGGGCATTCGAGGATGAGGGTTGGCGGTGGAGTTGGGTGGTAAGGTTGGGTTGGGGGTAGTCGGGGGCGTCAGTTGTTGTAGTTACCGAGGAGTTAGACTAGGATTTTTCTGCCTAACATTTCCTGGGTAATTAGCCAGGTAACTAAGTTGCAACTGTCCAAAGTCTCTGATTTTAACTCAAGAGTTGAAGACATTTTCAGTGGGTCCTGGGAAGTAGGGGAAATTACTTGTGGGAAGTTCAGACTTCCTGGGAAATTCCCACGGAGCCAGGGGTCCCAATGTATGTCTTGGGAAGTATGTCTTGTCTCCAACGATCAAGAGACCGGAAGACCTGGGCCCATGACTTTGGCCTAAAAATTTTAATTTTTTATATACTTCGTGTAAAAGTCTATCCTAGTTTTTCAGGGATTATTAATTACTTGCTTGTCATTGCTCTGGTTCATTAATTTAGAGGCATGTATGTGAAACTTTGGATTTTCCTTCTCCCAATTCTAGTGGCAATCTCCTAGCCAATCAACAAGACTAATGTGTACCATGTGATCTATCACAATGCTTTTGAGAAAGAAGAACAGGTACACAACTTAGTTCAAATTGGAGAAAAAAAAGTAGCAGGATGGGTTACAATCATCGGCAAAAATTGTTACATTATCACCCACATAGCCATCTGTCTATCTGCCCTCAGAGAAGTGAAGAAAGATGGAATTTCAGAATTCAAGGCCAGCGCCAGCTGGTGCACAAGATTCATGAAAAGTTGCGATTTAGTACTCCGTCAGAAAATAAAAATTTCACAGCATTTACCACCTGAACTCAAACCTAAAATCATCAAATTCCACTGTTTTGTCATCCAACATGGAGAGAAGAATGTGTTTTAGTTGCCCTGCATTGGAAATGTGGATGAAACACTGATGAAGTTTGATCTGCCAGCAAACAGGACTGTTCCAAAATTAGTGAAAAAGTCCTCCTTGTAAAGATGACTGGCCTTCTTGTGACATAGTTCACAGTGGTTCCATGGTGGATGGCACAAAATTCAAATCACTGGTGATATTTAAACGCAAAACTGTCCCCAAAGAAAAATTTTAGAAAGACATTGTCGTGCATGTTCACGATAAAGGTGGTTGTAAGAAATGGAACAAAGAAATTGAATTTGAGACCAGGAGTACTCTGCAATGAAAAAAAAATGCAAGTCTGTGACATGTTCAAATCCCACCTGGTCAGTGATGTAGCTTGTGATATGAGATCAACCAATGCTAATGTTGCAGTTATTGCTGGCAGTCTTTAGTGTTGTTCAACCCTTGGATGTGTGTATAAATAAAACTCTCAAGGACAGTATCCCATGTAGACGAGTTGGACGTTGGAAGGTGTCAAACATTCACGATAGACAGAAATATGCGAGCATCCTCACTAGTAACAGTGTCAATGGGTCATAGGTGTGTGGAATTAACTTGATCCCAATATTGTCAAAAAATCATTTCAAAAATGTGGAATATTGAATGCGCTCAATGATACAGAGGACATTTACTTGTGGGATATGCTGCTGCTGATGATGAATGGGAGAAAATTGATATGTCGTACAGTCAGGCTATTGAGACAAATTTTTTGGTGATTCAGATAGTGATCAGAGTAATTTTGAAGGTTTGCTATGGGAAATGTTGTAGTTAATGTGTTGTGCTATATATTCATATTGTGTTGGATGAAATGTATATAATTTCTGATGTTATAAAATAAATGTTAGAGAATTCGTATAAATTCTTAATGCTGCTGGTTTTTACTTTATTCCATTGCGGCGATTTTTTTTGGGCTCAAATTAAGCACGCATGTCAGTCCCTCAGAAACATTACCCAAGTGAAAGTTGACCCCCTGACTTTTGGTCTAAAAAATTGGTCTCAAAAATTAGGAATTTACATCAGTATACACAGTAGTTCAACTGCATTTACAAAACATGCAGATAGGACTTGCAACAAAACATGAACCTATTTAACCCTTTAGCTCTGATGAAGCGGGTAGACCTAAAATATTAATGTATGTTTTCTGTTATATATGCTAATGAATTGCTGTTTTTTCCAGAATTTTCTTTTTAAAAAAAAAATTCATTACAGCATCAGTGTTTTTTTTTTGGTCAATATTATGAAGCCCCTTTTACGGAGAATGAAAGAATAAACAAAATTCTTTCAATCTTTGTGCTTATATTGCTTTATGAAGTAGTACTATATGTTAACTTGCACTCCCATATGAAGGAGTTTGAGTTTTTTGCGATAATAACACATGCTTAAAATTAAAAACCATCAAAGATTTTTAAGTCCAGAGCAGATACTTTTTCATTGTGCTATTGAATTGTAGTTTCATGGTTAGTTGTTTTGCCTGTTGTTCTGTAGTGAAACTTGATACGAATTTGTGCCTTGTAAAAGTTGTTTTAAAATCCAGTAATGTGATTTTGGCCACCATGCTAATAAAAATGTTTTGTCCTTTTTTATTGAAGCACTTGGACTCATTGTTGAGGCAGCTGAAAAATATTGTAGAAAAACATGTGGACACTGATGTCTTAGAGGCTTGTTCAAAAACTTACCATGCTCTCTGCAATGATGAATACACAATATTCAACAGAGTGGACATCTCAAGGAGCCAGCTAATTGATGAACTGGTAGATAAATTCACTCATATGCTTGAAGATTTCTTGCAAGAGGTTTGTATCCAAAAGGTCATGTAGAAATCCTTTTGATTCTGTGGTACCTTAACTGTCAGTTTTAAAAGAATGTTTTAATATGGTCATGTTGCTTTGTTTGCTGTTGATATTTTGTACAATTTTCAAAAGAATATTTCATTAGAATTGGTGCATTATTAATCTTCTATAAACTTAATGTATCATTAGTATTCTTTCTTAAAGCATCAATTCAGCCTTGCTGCCTTAAATTGTCTTTTATAATTCTACATTTAAAAAAGACTATAGCAGATTAAAGACAAACCCAGCACAAATTTGTTTTAAATGCACTTCATTATTAATTTAGAATCAATAGACATGTAAAATATTTTCCCATTAAATACAAGATTGAAACTTATTTCCTTTCATCAGATTGGGATGTTTTGCAAAATGGGAACTTGGAGACAATATGAGAAAGTAAATCATTTGAGGTTAAGGTTGATAACCATACAAATGAATTTCTTTTTAATTCAAATTGCTATCTTTGGATTACAATAGTTGTTTCTAAAATATTAAAGATTAAGATTTCTGACTTCATATAACTTTGTTGGAGCTGGTATTAAATTTGTAGAAACTTTTAAGAACAGGAAACTCATTTAATGTTTACCTTCTTATGTGTCTTAACACCTTTCCAAAGTTTCATACCAATCTGACTGACTGACTAAATTATTACTGAAGCAGATAATGCTACATGACAAAACTTGAAAAAATAAAAGCCCAAATCTTGGCGGAAAAATAATGGTGCATTCACAGTGCATGCTGATATTAATGCATCAGTCAGCCAGCAAGTTCAGGGCAAGGAGGTATACTGAGAGTTTATGAATTACCAGAACTTGCTGCCTGATGTACGCTGATCTGTTGTTCATCTTGCATAAACAGTGCTTCACTCTCAACCTTCCAGTTATTTTTACAACTTGCTGAATTTGCATATTAATTTCCCGTTAAATTTGTTGCAGAAAGTTAGGTCTCATACTTTACAACATTTAACAATGTGATAATTGTTAATGCAATGCCCAGAAAGTGATCAGTGTAAACTGTTGAGTCTTGTTCCTGCATGTAGTAATTTCTTCTGAGACTTTTAAAAACAGAAGTTACGTTTTTTCTATCTTTCTTTCTGCCCACTTGCGCACACACTCTCTCTCTCTCAACCTAGTCTTTCTTTACCTTACTCTCTTTCTGTACCTGATATAACTTAGTCACCCACTCTAATTCCTTTGATCTTCCATTTAATTCTTATTCTTTAAATCTCATCGGATAAAGGGAGAGACTGTAATTCAATAAAAACCCAGTTGCCCCATTACCCTCATGCCTTGAGCAACTTCAAGGCTTGAACTAAAGGGTGCAAGGAAAGGTCTAATGGAATATGCTGCAAGATGCTTTGTTCCAGTAAGATTTCGGACAGTATGTTTTGTTTTGTATTCTGAAGTTTCTATGGACTTTAGTAGCTGTCAGCCATCTTTTTAAAATATTTTCCACATAGTTAACCAGCTTCTACTCTCTGCACTTCGTGATGTATTCCATCAACCATTGAAGGAAAATATATTTGTTTTCATTCAGTTTCATATTTAAGAAAAGTTTCACAATCTTGAATTCTTTTTGAGAGTTGTGAGCAGTTTTCAGAATGAAATTAGTACAGTAATAAAATCAGACCACCTACCTCATTACCATTTGGATTTATGTGACAGTTTGAAATGTGCTGTACTTAACACATCAACTTATTAAACGTTTCCATTAATTTTCTCCACCTAATAATATCACAAGAAATATAAACTACAGGATTTTTATTTGTGGGGGAGCAGTAGCAGTAACGCTTTAACATCTCAGCTGAATAAACCATTTCTTGAAAAAGAGCCTAGAATGTGGGTGTCAAAGGGTTGCCTAGCCAGGCTTGATCCTCCGAACATCCAGAAGCAACATGCACAATTTTCAGTTGGGGTGGCTGTATGGTGATTATGAGTGCCAACTTTAACAATGTTCTATATTTGAGTACAATTTGGTGTTTGTGACTGAAATTTCAGTTATTGTATGTAAGCACTTAAAAAAAAAATTGGCACTGATTAGACCCCGCCAAGTGGCAGTGTATGTTCCTTTCAGTATGACTTGTCACTCAATTCTCATAGGAACCCTCAATGCAATTTCCATTTTAGTCCAGTATGATTTTTCTTCTAAGTTTGCACCACGGCACTGAATCCTCAGTGTATCTTTCAATACCAATCAATATTTTAAACGTGCCAAGAGAAAAATCTTAAAAGCTTCTGAATTCAGAATTGATCTTTTTGAGGAGGAGCTGCTGTGTCAATACTCAATTTATGAGTAAGATGCACACATGAAAAATTAGTTGGCATTCTGTTCCCATTGGTGTTGTCTTTACTGGGAGGCTTATTTGGTTAATTGTTAAAGAATAAAGTAATATTTGAGTATTGTTGGAAAAAAAGAGACATGTCTAAACTTTTTGCCTTGCAATTATATATTGCTATTCTCGTGAGTGTCCTGATAAGGGGAAGACAACAATTTATACTGTATGTGAAGAGAGTGCTGATTGGTTGGCAAGTGGCATTACCATGGAGAATGCACCACTGATGGTGACTGACACAGTGCTTGGCAGTTAACTGTCACCCACTATCAGTGGTGCATTCTCCATGGCAATACCACATGCCAACCAATCAGCACTCTCTTCATATACAGTATAAATTGTTGTCTTCCCCTAATTGGTAGTCTTGCGAGTGTCCTAATGAATGCAAGATGAAAAGCTTAGATATTTCTCTGTTTTCAGCAATACTCAAGTTCTGTACTACCAAGCAAAAATAATATTTATGCAGACAAAATGTTGATGAGGTAGCTGGGAAAAGTAAAAGCAATTTGGTAGTTATTTGGTACATGTATTGACTAATTTTAATACTGGAACAGGATGAAGAACTTGATGAAGATGATGCTTACCAGGTCCTGTCCACATTGAAAAGGATCACTGCCTTTCACAAGTAAGGACTGTTTGTGCATGTGTGTATGTGTGCCCCTGAGTGTTTATATGTTTGCTGCTTATGATTAATCAGGAAAAGCAACTTTTTGTAAGCATGCGGAACATTTTACCATGTTAAAATAGAATGCGGGGTGTGTTCTTTTAAGGTTAGAAGGTACAAATCATCTTCATTGTAGAAATGAATGGTATGCTTAGAGGTTTGGTTGGAGCTGTTTATTTGAGTGATGTATCCGTTAAGTTGGAGATGTTGAGGAACAGATATGTTAGAAAGACCGAGCTAAAACACTGTGTTACGAGTGTTTTGCATTTGTAAGAAAGAGCAGAGTGTAAGTTACAGTATTTGTAAGAATCAGTATTTTGATGCGTTTGAACTTGTGTACATTTGCACCAAGTTGGTGCAGTTCAGTTTTTATTTTGTTTAAATTTCTCTCTCCAGGGTTACTTGAGGAAGTAGAATTCAGTGCTAGGAGGACTAGAGCTGACAGTCAAGAATGTAGGGAGAATGATTCAGTCAGATTTGGGTAGAATAAACTTAAGACTTGATAAATTTGAGAGTAAATAGTTTGGCTTCGGAATTAAGAATGACTGAAGCATTGCAGGTTTTAACATATTGCTAGTCGACCTCTAGTGATGTTGGTCACAGTGTTGAATGTTTTATAACAATAATGGAATTAATTGAAGTCATATTGTCAGAGCTGGGACAGTTTATTATTTTGGTTTGCAGGGAAAAGACCTATTTCTGAGATTGAGTCCATCACCTATAAAATTTTAAATGAAAGAATTGTGTGCCAAATTTTGAATTGGTTGGATTTAAAATTGAGTTCTGAGCAAAGTGTTTTATAATTAACCTATTTCATTAAAAAAATTAGAGTTGGCCAAATTTCCTTTTTGCTTATCCTGCCGAATTTTAATCCTAGTATCAGAAAGCCTCCACCTTCTATTAAAGAATATGCACTTAGGGCCACTATCACTTTTTGGGCTAAACTTTACAGTTATTTCGAATAGGATCTGCAAAATTAAAACTGATTAATGAGCTGTTCGTCTAGACGTAGGTTAAGTGCAGGTGTTTTGTCCATACTACTGGTGTTCTTGAGTTACTTCTGCAGCTAGAGAATGGTGCTCAGAGATCATTGGGCACTGTTGTCCATGCTGTTCTTCTGTAACTGGACACAGGTCTTTGGATATAATGGAAGCCAATAGGAGGAACGCTTACATTTTGTACTGCCTCTTTGCAGCTCTTCAGACTAATGAAAACTAAGGTTGCTACTGAGGCATCATGTTTGCTCCCTCTTGTGTTGCAAGTTGTCGATGGAAATATTCTCTACTTGCTACTGATGATGTACAGTTGAAGCAAAATCACACTGACTGCCATTATACGTCCAGTGTAATATCTTACAGTATGTATATTAGGTCCAAATTGTAAGATTATTCTTGTTGTTGGAAAACAGCCTCCACATGCTAAACTCTTGTCAATTCCTGTA
The DNA here is from genome assembly GCF_017639515.1 of Carcharodon carcharias. NCBI lineage: Eukaryota > Metazoa > Chordata > Chondrichthyes > Lamniformes > Lamnidae > Carcharodon > Carcharodon carcharias. The sequence continues at coordinate 139,073,566 of NC_054475.1, read as the reverse complement.
TATCCCTTTTCTCCTGCCACTCTCTCTTACATCTTCCAGGTGCTGCTTATGCTTTTCTTCAACAAATGAGAAGACAACACATTAGATTCATTGGATCCAAGCCAGAGCCCAGACCCTAAGGTCCAAAGGCTTCAGTGTAAATGTTAAGTGGGTAATTTAAATTGCAGTCAGCGGTGTGCACTCCTGCTCTGCCGCTGACTGGAAGATCTCAGCCAATATTTCCTCTTGTGGGGAAGAGCATAACTGGAGCTCATTAATGTAAGATAGTCACCGAGAAATCAATAGGGAAATCAGAAGAAACTTCTTTACCCAAAGAGTGGTGAGAATGTGGAACTTGCCACCACAGGGAGTATTGTAAGTTAGTGTACATGCTTTTAAGGAGAAGCTAGACAAAACATATGAAGGAGAAAGGAACAGAGGGTTACTATGATATATTTAGATGAGGAAGGATGGGAGGAGGCTCGCATGGAGCTTAAATGATGTCATGGACAGTTGGGTCGAATGACCTGTTTCTGTGTTGTATATCCTTTGTAAACCTTTTTAAAATGCAAATGCTGTTACAGGTGTCTTGTTGAATTTTCATTATAGGTTTAAAATTATTATTTTTTTCTTTTCTAGTGCTCATGACCTTACAAGATGGGACTTGTTTGGCAGCAACTACAAACTGCTGAAGATTGGTATTGAAAATGGGGATATGCCAGAACAGGTAATAATTTGATTTTAAAACTGCAGTATTGACTTGCACCAAATTTCTTCGTAGTGTATTTTATTTTATAATTAAGTTATAGCATGCATTTAAAAATTATCTTATTTTGAAATATGTTTGTTTTTTAGATTGTCATTCATGCACTACAGTGCACTCACTATGTTATCCTTTGGAACCTAGCCACTGTTTCTGAAGGCAGTTCAACAAAGGTATGTAAAAAGAGTGTAAGCTAATTTGTCTCATATTTACAAATGCGTTAAAACTTAAGAGCATTGTGGCATGTATTAAAATATCTTTCAAAGTGAAGGATAGCCCTGGAATTCCAGTGGTGCAGAAGGAAAGAAATTGGTGGTTTGCCACAATGTGGCATGGGAAACGAGTTGGAGCCCAATTTTGCTGACTTTCACCCTGTTCAAATAGTGGCAATCCTGATTGGCAATAGTGTGGGGGAATCTTCCGTCGCACCTTCTGAAGATTTTGAGGATATTCCCAAGCTACCCAGGAAAATCCATTCCAATTAATTACTGCCTGACCCACCCCTATCTATGCACGGACTTAAAGAAGGCCTCAATAAGGTTTAATAATAAAAACAAAATGCTGGAAATACTTAGGACAGGCAGCATCTATGAAGAATGAAATGATGATCTTCCACCAGAACTGAAAAAAGATAGAGATGTCATCTCCAGGTTTTTCCAGTTCTGATGAAAAGTCATCGACATGAAACTTTGTTTCTCTCTCCGGAGACGTTAGCTGACCTGAGTATTTTCAGCAATTTCTGTTTTCATTTCAGATTTCCAGAATTTTTGTTTACGTCCCCACAAGTTTTTAAAGTTTAAGCAATGAATCTCAGGGGATCAATTATCTTAAAATTATTGATCATATTTTCCTTCGGGAAAATTTCAAAAAATTACATCCTCCTCTTCAGGACTTGTGCTCTACCATTTGAATGTACTCTGATTTTCAGGCAGCAATCACATTGGACATAGTTGCACATACATGGGTCTGAGCTAAGGAAATGTTGTTAGCTGCAGGTTGCCACACTCTGCCATTCTTCTGGTGGAACAGGAACCCTAGAATTTCAGATCCATAGTTTCAAAACCTGTTGACTACATCTTTCCCCTGTTGAGATTGAACTTCAATGTGAAAATGTTATGGAATATAACCGTTTAAAGCACTTCAGTTTCATATGTTGTACATAGGAGTATTAACCACTTGTAACTGCTCACTAATTTAGCAGTTACTCTGATTACAAAGAAGATTCAGATCTTTAAATTGCACTACAGAATTTATCATAGAAACTTGTAATTATGGAGTGAATGCTTATCAAAGCACCAAAGTATAGAGAGCTGTGGTCAGGCCACACATTGAGTTCCTTGTACAGTTTTGGTTGCCAAGATACCAGGGAGAGATTTAAGTATTGCTGTAACATCACAGCATTACAGTTATGAGTAACAAAGAAAAATTGAGATTTCCACTTTGAGAGGTATCCTGTTGAGGTATAGTAGACAGTAAACATTAAAGTATAGGTAAAATGCAAAAGTTAAAATTGACAGATCAGAAAGAAGTTTCAGTAATTCATACTAGGCAAATGATTTTTCTTAAATAAAAGCAAAGTGCTGGAAAAACTCAGCAGGTCTGATAGCATCTGTGGAGAGAGAAACAGAGTCAACGTCTTGAGTCCGTATGACTCTTCGAGTTGCTGCTTCAGATGTTGATCAATATGTAGGATGGACTTGTGGGTTGAGTATTGGATTCATTTTTATGAAACAATTGAATACCTTAATGATTGTTGGTTACTTGAGGCAGACCCAATGGCTGCCCTTCATGTTTTCCTTCACTACATTGTGTTGTCCTCTTGGTGGCAGGATTACCATACTCCCACTGTTAGTCCTACGCTATCAGTGCAATGGCGCCTTCCAATGTTGCATATTCTGTACTACTTGAATGTAACATTATTTGCTCAAGATGAGTTCTGGGTCACATTGTGAAATACAGGACAGTACTAGGACTGCTGACATGCTTAAGAATTGTCGACATGCTAACCAAATAGCTCTGAAGAAATATTAGAAGTTGCCACATTTTACTGGGCAATATTCAAGTACATTACATACAGTTGATATCATCAAGCTAAAAAGCATTTATAAATGTAAATCCCTTTAACTTCCATGAGCCTTGTCACAGATGAATTACTGAATTCATTGTCACCAATGGAGTAATTCTATATTTTACAGCCACTCACAAAATTATCAGTTTTATTTGTGCTTTTCTAAGTAGAACTGTGCATATTTTCAAGATACATTGATCACCAATTGCACAATAGTAAATGGTAAGAGACGAGTGAGATGCTTGGAGGTCACATCTCTACTCAAGCGCAAGTTTGCCATTGTACCAGCATCAATAATAAAAATTTTACGATAATGATGGGTTAGGAATGCCATTCGGCACTTCATAATTTGTCCATCCAGTTTGTACCTAAAATCCTCCACTGTGGCATCCAATTGCTTAATTTGTTTTCAACTCTAATCCTCAGTATGGAAATCCATTCTATGTATTTTTTAAGTAGTTTATTTACTTTAAGTATGCAAGTTTAAAAGACTGTTTAGTAAAATTGCAACAATTGTAACAAAGTAAATTGATATGGTGACTGAAAATTCTGTTGAAAAAATTTACTGTACAGAACTGATCACAAATGTCATTACAGCATATTCTTATCATTTAAAGGTGTTTGTAAGCGTACATTTTTCTTTCAGGACCAGCTAATAATGTTACGAAAACAGATGCGAGCTTTTTGCCAGCTCTGCCAGCACTACCTGACGAATGTTAATACAGCTGTTAAAGAACAGGTAATAGAAATAACTTCTTAAGCCACACATGTACATTGATCATGCTGTTCAATTGCAAAAATGGGGATTGCCAACACTGCTTCTTACAGTGACAAACCAGTAACAAATCACACAAAAGGTGGTGCTGCACTCAGTTGAAAGTTCCCTCCTAATTTACAATTCGCTTAACTATTTTGGATCATTTCTGTGAAAATAGAATTTTTCATTAGCCTCATTTGCAAATTGGTAAAGGTGTTGCCATGGGGAATGCACCAGGGAACAGTTGTCCCCCAATCTTCTGTTTAGTTGAAAAAAGCCTAATGCCTGGACATGTTCTTAAGTGTTAGTTATGATGTTTTGGAAGGAGAAACAAGGAACAGAAGTGTACACTAAATGGAAAGACACTGGAGAGAGTAGATGAATGAAGAAACCTTGATATTTGAATGCAAGTAGATAAATTAAGATGAAGATCATTTTGAGGATTTATGAATGGAGTACAGAGCATAAGACACCATTGTAAATTTGTAAGTGCAATGGTTAGTCCACAGAGTACTTTGTGGAACAAAAACAAAAATACCTGGAAAAACTCAGGTCTGATAGCATCTGCGGAGAGGAATACAGTTGACATTTCGAGTCCGTATGACCCTTCATCAGAACTAAGACATATAGAAATGAGATGAAATGTAAGCTGGTAGAGGGGGGTGGGACAGGTAGAGCTCGATAGGGGGCCAGTGATAGGTGGAGGCCAAGAAGAGACTGCCAAAGATGTCATAGACAAAAGGACAAAGGGGTGTTGACGGTGGTGATATTATCTAAAGGATGTGCTAATGGGGACATGAAGGGTAGCAAGCAGGACAAGCTGGTGGCAGATGGCCCAAGTTGGGGCAGGGTGGGGGGAAGGGATCAAAAAGGGCTAAAAGGTGGCGATGAAACAATAGATTGAAATAAATTTAAAAATAGGAGGGAAAAGAAAAATATATTTGTAAAAAAATTATAAATTATTGGAAAAAGGGGGATCAGAAAGGGGGCGGGGATGGAGGAGAGAGTTTATGATCTGAAATTGTTGAACTCAATATTAAGTCCGGAAGGCTGTAAAGTGCCTAGTCGGAAGATGAGGTGCTGTTCCTCCAGTTTGCGTTGAGCTTCACTGGAACAATGCAGCAGGCCAAGGACGGACATGTGGGCATGAGAGCAGGGTGGTGTGTTGAAATGGCAAGCGACAGGGAGGTCTGGGTCATGCTTGTGGACAGACCAAAGGTGTTCTGCGTTTAGTCTCTCCAATGTAAAGGAGACCGCATTGGGAGCAGCGAATGCAGTAGACTAAACTGAGGGAAGTGCAAGTGCTGCTTTGTGAGTGGAGCTTTGAATGCCCCATTACAAAGATACCGTTAATGCCACTATGCAAATACACTAACTTCACCAGAATGATGTCAGAGGTGTGAAATATAGTTCTAAGGAGATACTTGAAATACTGGGACTATTCCACTGGAGCAGAGAAAGCTAAAGGGAAAATTATTTTTTTTTAAATTATGAAGGACTTTGAGGAGACAGGGAAGAGGAGTCATAAATTTAAAATAATCATGAAGCAAGTAAGGAGAGATGATAGGAGCAGCTGCTTTACAGTGAGGGTTGTTTTGGCACAGCGCATGGTTGAGCAGAAATTATTGAATGTCTCAAAGGGTAAAGTTGATAAATATTTTTAAGTAGAGGAAAATGCAGACTGGTGGGTGGAGAACATACAATGGAATTGGTTTTGGACTATCACAAAGAGGCAACATCGACATGATAGGCCAGATGGCATCCTTATGTGCTACAAATTTCTATGTTCAAACGAAATCAATCTAATCTCAAACTACCCTTTCAGTCTGCTCATTAATATTTTGCTTAGAATTGACAAGAAGGCCACAGTATTTACACCCTTTGGCCTTAAACTGACAGTTCAAGTTGAAATTGGGTTACATAATATAATGCTTCTGTCCTTGTAAAGCAGCATATCCCCCAACCTGCCAAGAGCAGGAGAGTTGTGGTATGAATGCACCAGCCCTCTTACTTTTTTGGAGATTACTTTATCAAGTTGTTTTTCATCCTAAAAAATCATGCTATTTGGATCTCCTCTTGTACCTGGAACTCTGTCTCTGTACTGTGTTAGGTACAGAGGCAGCCTACATTTATCATTAAGGTTCTTTATTTGGTAACCTTTACCTTTAAATTGGTGCCTTGGCTGGCCTGGATGGTGACTGAGACGCAACCAACCAGATTGTTAACACTGCCCAAGTATACAGCAATATCTATCCAGTACCTATTCTTAGCTTGGCAGTTTCACATTGGGATCTTAGCCAGTCTGAAGGACTAATCTCAAAGCTGTATTTTTAGCATATGACATTGGAATTAATTTAGTTATATAGACCTAAAATAACAGGCCTCTCAGAAATAAATGAACTGTAGCTTTACATCCTAGAGGTCTATAACTTGCTACAAGATAGAGAGGCATACTTAAAAACAATAATATACATGGAAAAATACTTCTATAAAATGCATTTAATTGGTGCAATGATTTTGTGTTCAAAATAGACTCAGTAACTTTCAGTAATCATTTCTGTTTTGTTTTGTAGGCTTTCACTATCTTGTGTGATATTCTGATGATTTTTAGCCACCAGATTGTGTCAGGTGGGCGTGAAGTACTGGAACCTCTGGTTTACACTCCAGATTCGTCTCTACAGTCAGAGTTGCTCAGCTTCATCTTAGACCATGTATTTATTGACCAGGATGAAGACAGCCACAGTACAGGTGAGAGCTGTTCTATTTCATACATACTTATCTATACCAACTGAGTGCAGTCCGTTACTTGAAGACCTTTTCCCTATAATTCTCTAAAAAAAAAAAAATAATAATTTTTAAACTGAGGTTTGGTACAGAGCAAGTTTGAATCCTGAGTAGAACTTCTTGATACAGACACCCAGTGCTTTTGAACCGTAGATTTGCTATAACACTGCCTTGTCACTTTTTGGTAAATTAAACTTATTTTGGTTGTGTATACATTTTTGGAGTTGTCATAGGGTACACTATTTGTATAGGTTAACTTTGGACACCACGTATACTGAATATTTGCAATTTGCACCTGTGTACTTTTTTATAATTTTAGTTAATGTGACACAACCCAAGTAGATAAGGTTGATGAAAGGAACTCAATGAATGTTGTCTATGTCGATTTTAAGCAAGTGCCTGACAAAGTACAACAAAAGACTGATTAACAAAATTGGCTCATGGAATAGGAAGGTCAGCATCAATTTCGATAAAATTATTGGCTTAAGGACAGCAAACAGTGAGTCATAGTAAATTTAAACTGAAGGATGATAGACAATGGTGTTCTCCAAGGGTCAGTGCCAGGAGCGCTACTTTTTCTGATGTGTTTGTATACATATATATTTAAATGATATATAAATGACTTGGATATTGGAATACAGAGTAAAATTTCAAAATTTACCAGGAGGAGCAGCAATGAGGATGATACTAATCAGCTGCACAGGACATAGGCTAACAGAATGGGCAGACAAGTGACAGATTGAATTTAGTACATAGAAGTGTGAGGTGATGTACTTTGGCACAAGAGACAGAGGCAATATAATTTAATGGCATAGTTCTAAAGAGCATGCAGGGATAGAGGGAACTTGGGATGCATGTGCATAGGTCTTTGAAGGTGGCAGGACATAATGAGAGTTGTTAGCAAAGCATACAGGATCTTGGGCTTCATAAATAGAGGCAAAAGCAGGGAAGTTATGCTAAACCTTTACAAAGCCCTATGTCCAAGTATTTGGTCCACTTCTGGACATCACATTTTTAGGAAGGAATATGTGGGTTCTTGAGAGGGTGCAAGGATATTTACCACAATGGTTCTAGGGATGTGGGATTTTAGCTACAAGGTTAGGTTGGAGAAGCTGGGCTTGTTTTCCTTGGCGCAAAGGAGAATTAAGTGAGATTTGATAGGTGTACAAAATTACAAGAAGTTTAGATAAAGAAAAACTGTTCCCGTTACCTGATAGTGCAATGATTAGGGGACACAGATTCCAGGATTTGGGCAAGAGTTGCAAGGGTAATGTGAGGAAGAACTTTTTCAAGCAGTGAGTGGCAATAACCAGGAGTTTGCTGCCTATGATGGGAGTGGAAGCAGTGAAGATCAATGATTTCAAAAGGAAATTGGATGGGCACTTGAAATAAACTTGCAGGGGAATTGGGCTGATTGCTCCACGGAGAGCTGGCATAGACTCAATGAGCCGAATGGCCGCCTTCTGTGTAGTGCTTGACACTATAACAAGTAGGAAGAGAAACATCAAAGAATCAGAAATAGGTTAAAAAACGTGCGGAATTGGCTTTAGCTGCACATTGACCTTAGATCCTAGTGGCAATTGCATCTGACGTTTCTGGATAATGGTTAGCATTATATTGCCAACTCTGGTTAGAGGTATTGCTGGAAGTTTGAATGCTCGATGTCTGATCATATGACACTTACCACTGTTTGCAAATGTTACCACATTTACCTTTTAACGGTTGAGTTCCTTGAAGTTGAGTATCTTTGCTCATGGTTTCACACCAGTAACGCCCATGTGAGAAGTTCCGTGAGTAAGTATAAAAAGTACATGGGTGCAAATATGAAGTGCAAACTACTTTTCCCCTTGGTTGCTTGCAGCAGTGCTTGGAATCATAATTGTCCTTTCTTGGAGATTCCTTGACAATCCTGGAGGGTTGGCAACCTCCTCCTGGAAGTTGCCAGTGAATTTCAATCAGGACAAAATCAGGGTCAGCTGTTGAATCCAAAAGGTGAATGGTTAAGGCTCACTTATGAATAATGAGCACCTGGGTAAGATATGAGTGGAGGGAGCAAAGTACCTATTGATGGAAGAGATGAAGGAGAAACATAATGTGGTTAATGCAGGGGAAGGAGGAGAAAATCAAGAGGGCAGTGATGACAAAGGAAAAAGTACAGTGGGGAGGTGAGGCACTGATGAGGGGAAGGGTGAGAGGGAAGTGAAAAGGTCAGAATCCTAAGGTGGCAAAAAGGGGAAACTGAAGATGGAGGAAGGATTTGCAGGAGAGAAACCAGAGTTGGAGAAAATTTGGCTCCATCAGTAACTCCCTGAAATTACACTGTTAGCTAATTCTGGATTTTCGCCCCTTTATTCCCCATTCAACCAACATGGAAACAGTCTTTCACTAGTTACCCAGATTAAAGTCCCCAGGTTTGACAATTTAAAAAAATTCATTCATGGGATGTGGGCTCCGCTGCCTGGGCTAGCATTTATTGCTCTTCCCTAGTTGCCCTTGAGAAGGTGGTGGTGAGCTGTCGTCTTGAACTACTATGGTCTATGTGGTGTAGGTACACCCACAGTGCTGTTAGGAAGGGAGTTCCAGGATTTTGACCCAGCGACAGTGAGGGAACAGCGATTATATTTCCAAGTCAGGATGGTGAGTGACCTGGAGGGGATGCTGTTCCCACTTATCTGCTGCCTCTTGTTCTTGTCAGTGGTGGGTTTGGGAGGTGATGTCTAAGGAGCCTTGATGAGTTCCTGCAGTGCATCTTGTAGATGGTACACATTGCTGCTACTGTGCATTGGTGGTGGAGGGAGTGAATGTTTGTGGATGTGGTGCCAATCTAGTGGGCAAGATTCTTGAGTGTTTTGGGAGCTGGACTCATCCAGGCAAGTGGGGAGTATTCCATCACACTCCTAACTTGTGCCTTGTAGATGGGGAGTCAGGAAGTGAGTTACTCTTCGTAGGATTCCTAGCCTCTGCTCAGTTCTTGTAGCCACAGTATTTATATGGCTAGTCCAGTTCAGTTTCTGGTCAATGGTAACCCCCAGGGTGTTGATAGTGGGGAAATCAGTGATGGTAATGCCATTGTACATCAAGGGGCAATGGTTACATTCTCTCTTGTTGAAGATGGTCATTGCCTGGCACTTCTTTGGTGCGAATGTTACTTGCCACTTGTCAGCCCAAGCCTGGATAATGTCAATTTGGACATTGACTGCTTCAGTATCTGAGAAGTCGCGAATGTTGTTGAATATTGTGCAATCACCAGCAAACATTCCCCACTTCTGACCTTATGATGAAAGGAATGTCACTGAGAAGCAGCTTAAGATGGTTGGACCTAGGTCACTACCCTTAGAAACTCCTGCAGTGAAGTCCTGCAGCTGAGATGAATGACCTCCAATAACCACAACCATCTTCCTTTGTGCTAGGTATGACTCCAACCATTGGAGAGTTTTTCCCCCGATTCCCATTGGCTGCAGTTTTGCTAGGGCACCTTGATGCCAAATGTGAGCTTGATGTCAAGGGCAGTCACTCTCTCTTCACTTCAGGAGTTCAGCTCCTTTGTCTATGTTTGAACTAAGGCTGTAATTAGGTCAGGAGCTGAATGACCCTGGCTGAACCCAAACTGGGCGTCAGCAAGCAGGCTATTGCTAAACAAGTACTGCTTGATAGCACTGTTGATGACTCCTTCTGTTACTTTGATGATGGAGAGTCAGCTGATGGGGCGGTAATTGGCTGGGTTGGATTTGTCCTGCTTTTTGGGTACAGGACATACCTGGGCAATTTTCCACATAGCCGGGTAGATGTCAGTGTTGTAGCTGTACTGGAACAGCTGGGTTGGGGCCTGGCAAGCCCTGGAGCACAATCTTCAGTACTATTGCTGGAATATTGTCAGGGCCCATCGCCTTTGCAGTACCCAGTGCCTTCAGCCATTTCTTGATATCACACGTCCCTTCACTGACAGCTCCTGTCTGAGCACCACTCCCACTCACCACATTGCTGTTTCTTTTGCTGTTGCCATGACTCTGCAGGAAATGCTGACTTGTGTTCTGTTGTTTCACTCTTTTTCCTTAACCCCACCCCATGTGCTCCTTCAATCTCCAATCACCTTCTCCCTTTACTGCCACCACAAGCATCTGTCTCCAGTCGGACCCACTAACTCCCGCCTCCAGTCTTTTGCTCCTGAGTCCCTCTTTACCCTATTCTGGACAAGCAATATGCTTCTCCCAGTTCAATCCCTCTTTCTCCCTGTTGCTTTGAAAACCTGTTCAGTTTCTGTTTATCCCCATTTGCCAGAAAAGACTTAATTAACCTTTCCTTCTCAATAGTATTAAAGTGGAGTGTAAGCGAGACCAATGAAAGGTGGGAAAGAGGAGACTGGCTTTAACCAGATGTACTAGAACAGCATTGTAAGTTAGAGCAAAATGACGGAGGCTGGTGGTGTGGGGAGAGAAGCTGGAGGTCTCAGATGTTGATGTTTTGAGGAAACAGGCTAACAGCGATGGCAGGAAGTGATGTCACCAAGCAGTGTGAGGTTGCCCATGGCTCCAGCAGGCAGTATTAAGTATAAAGTTCTGTTTTTCTCCCTGGTTGCTGGCAACAGTGCCCAGGTGCTGCTTCATCTATTCCTGCAGTGTTGACAATTCTAGGTGGCTAACAGTTTCTTCACTTTTAATTGATAAGTAGTAAAAACTATTGCCCATGTAATAACTATTGCCTGTGTTTTACAGATGGACATCAAGATGATGAAGCTAGTAAAATTGAAGCTTTACATAAAAGAAGGAACCTTCTTGCAGCTTTCTGTAAATTAATTGTATATAATGTGGTGGACATGCATACAGCTGCAGATATTTTTAAACAGTACATGAAGGTAAACATTTCTGAACTTCGTTAAATTTTGCATGCAACTGAGCTGCTAACAAAGCTGGGGAGGTTTATCCCAGAGAAAAAGTCACTGGGGCTAACCAAGTTTGTTTAAAAAAAAATTTACGAGGGAACCAGGTTAGTTTTAGGCAGAAATGACATGGGGGTTTGAGCACAGCATGCTTTAAAAAAGATGGAACTGGCTAGATGGATCACAAAGATTTTCTCTCAGTTCTGTACGTTCATGCATAAATCTAGCTTCCATAACGGGCGACTTGTATACTTAAACCTTAGGATATTCCGCTGCTGCTTGATCCATGTGAATAATGAACGTATAGAACAGATGTGTTCTATATCCAAAAGTTCCATACAGTGCTAAACTATTGCCATGGGTTGTTAGAATTTGTACAACTTAGACCCAATTATCAGAATTGTTAAATGACTAATTAATCCATTGTGCTTACTAAAACCATGATTGTTTATACTTAGTATTACAATGATTATGGAGACATCATCAAGGAAACTATGAGCAAGTGCAGACAAACTGACAAAATTCAATGTGCAAAGACCCTCATACTTAGCTTACAGCAGGTAAGATTTCAAATCTTTTTGGAAGAAGAGTTGGGCTACAAATTAGGACGGTTTCTGTAACAACAAACAATATTCAGGGCACAACATACAAGGTACTTGAATGGACATTAAAACTGTTATCAATATGTTGAATAAGATGATAATCCTGAAAGATGAAACCTTGAGTTCTTTTAGGGGCTATTATTTACTCAGCACATATCAGGCACATTCCTATTTTATGATTTTTTGATAATTTATCAGATTATTTGTCTTGGATGAAGAGTTATAGTATAGTGTAAATAACCATTAATTACATAAATCTAAATAAGGTGCATTAACGTGTTTAGTTTGCATTTTCATTTCCCTGGCTTGTTTTTACATATTTGGAATAGAGTTCTTCAATGTATTAACCAAAGCTATTTCTAAAACCCATCTGTTTTTGGTTTTTGATGGTGTTCAAAAATGTTAAAGGTAATTGGTTTCTTTGCATGCAATATTCCAGTCAGGCCATGAAAAGGATACAGTATTGGTGGAAAAAGCAAGAGAGAGGAAAAATACAAATGAAATAGTTAAATTTGTTAATTAACCAAGCTTGATTATCATCAATTAGCAGATTATTTTATTTTTCAAGACATTACATATCTCTCAGCATTTTTATGTCCTTTTGAGAATTACTTGCTACCCCATGCACATTATGATTTTTTAATTCCTCGCAGTTATTTAACGAGTTGGAACAAGACCTTGGACTTAACTTTGATCGAACAGCTCCTGGTTTTAGTGGAGTTAAGGAACTTGCTCGACGTTTCTCACTAACGTTTGGCTTAGATCAGCTAAAAACCAGAGAAGCCGTAGCAATGCTACACAAGTAAGTCTTTGTTATGTTGTATTTAAAAATATTTTTCTTTCTGGAAGGCATGGTTTCTAGGGTGGACAACACTAAGATCAAAAAGCACAGTAACAAAAAAAAATTCAGCCCGTCAATAGCAACTCACATTTATATAGTGCTTTTCACATAGCAAAAACATCCCCAGGTGCTTCATCAGATAGAAATTTAATACCAAGACACGTCGAGAGATTATTGCCAATCCAGAAACCAGTGTAGGTTAGCTAGTACTGAAGTGATGGATGAACAGGACTTATTGTGAGTTAGGATACAGGCAATGGAACTTCAGGTGAGCTCAAGTTTATGGAGGTGGGAGGATGACTAGAAAGGCTTTGAATAATCTGGAGGTAACAAATGCATTGATGAGGCTTTGAGCAGCAGATAAACTGAGGTCAGGCGGAGACAGGCAATTTGAGAGAGGTAGGGATAGGTGTTTTGGTAGGAGAGAATATGGGGTTAGAGGTTGAGCTCAAGGTCAGGTCCACTCCTTTCCCAAGTGTAGTACAGTATATTTTTTATTGGACTTTACCCAGTTAATCTCCCAAGGAGACATTTTTCATAAACATTCATTCTCAAAATGCAATCAAATAAAACTACAACATATTTATCCTCCCATTAATTTCCACAATTCGTCCTGGCTTGCTGCATTCTACAGTCATTTACCCCAGCAGCACCAGTGCCATCATGTCCTGTGGAGAGCTTAATCATCTGTCTGTGACCCTTCTCTATGATATATGATCCCATTCCAAACCAGATCAGTACTTATCCAGCTTTTTTTGAAGATGTTAATTAACACGGTTTGTTAAATGCTTTTGCTGTGGATTAGTTTCATATGGCCAGTAATGGAGTTTAATGTGTACTCTTTCTCAAGTCTAGTTAATTTTTTAGCCTGTGGCCTCTACTTAAATACTTGAAGGCTAAATTTAACTGGCTGCTGAATAGCATCAATGCCTCTGCATTTCAAAGGCTTGGATCAAATTTTTGAAGACAAGTACAAGAGTTGCCTATTTATTGAAGGGAATGAGTCTGGTGAAAACTCTGGTAATCTCAAAAGCAAAATACAATGGATTCTGAAAATCTCAAATTCTTTTCATTCATTCATGGGATGTGGGCCAGCGTTTATTGCCCATTCCTAATTGACCTTGAGAAGGTGGTGGTGAGCTGCCTTATTGAATCACTGCAGCCCATGTGGTGTAGGTACACGTACAGTGCTGTTAGGAAGGGAGTTCCAGGATTTTGACCCAACAACAGTGAAGGAATGGCGATATATTTCCAAGTCAGGATGTTGAGTGGCTTGGAGGGAAACTTCCAGGTGGTGATGTTCCCATGTACCTGCTGCCCTTATCCTTCTAGATGGTAGAGGTCGTGGGTTTGGAAAATGCTGTCTAAGGAGACTTGGTGAGTCCCTACAGTGCATCTTGTAGATGGTACACACTGCTACCACTGTGCGTCAGTGGTGGAAGGAGTGAATGTTTGTAGATGAGGTGCCAGTCAAGTGGGCTGCTTTGTCCTGGATGGTGTCAAACTTCTTGATTGTTGTTGGAGCTGCACACATCCAGGCAAATGGAGAGTATTCCATCACACTCCTGACTTGGGCCTGTTTAAATGGTAGACAAACCTTGGGAGTCAGGAGGTAAGTTACTCGCCCCAGGATTCCTAGCCTCTGACTTGCTCTTGTAGCCACAGTATTTATATGGCTAGTCCAGTTCAATTTCTGGTCAGTGGTGGCCCCCAGGATGTTGATAGTGGGGGAATCAGTGATAGTAATGCCATTGAATGTCATGGGGGCGATGGTTAGATTTTCTCTTGTTGGAGGTGGTCATTGCCTGGCACTTGTGTGGCACAAATGTTACTTGCCACTTGTCAGCCCAAGGCTGCATCTTGTCCAGATCTTGCTGCATTTGGACATGGACTGTTTCAGTGTCTGAGGAGTCGTGAATGGTGTTGAACATTGTGCAATCATCACTGAACATCCCCTTTTGACCTTTTGTTAATAGGAAGGATAGAAGGATGAAACAGCTGAAGATGTTTGGGCTGGAAATACTCAGCAGGTTTGGTCACAACTGTGGGATAGAAACAGGTTACTCTTTTCAGGTTGATGGTGTTTCGTCATAATGGAAAAGTTAGATATGTAACAGGCTTTAAGCATGTGCAGAGGAAAGGCCAAGTGGGTGGGACAAAGAGCAAAGGTGATCTATGATAGGGTGGAAGGTAGGGGAAATTAAATGACAAAAGTGATGGTGGTGCCATCCTAAAACAAAATTGCTGAGGTAATGATCTGAAAACGTTGAACTCAATGTTATGCCTGGAAGCTGTGAAATGCTGAATTGCAAGATGCATAGCTGTTCCTTGAGCTTGTGTTGGAACAATGTTGGAGGCCAAGGGCAGAGAGGTGGGAGCGGGGTGGAGAATTTAAATGACAAGTGACTGGAAGCTTCACAGTCAGGCTTGTACACTGGAGGTGTTTTGCAAGCAGTCACCCAATCTGAGTTGGCCTCCACAATATTGTGGAGGCTACATCATGAATAGTGAATACAGAATTCTAAATTGAAAGAAGTAGAACAAAATCTCAGTTTCACCTGGATGTTTGGGACCTTGGAGATGAGAAGGGAGGAGGTAAAAGTTCAGGTGTTGTATCACTGCATGCATGGGAAGGTGCCATGGGAAGGGGAAGAGGATGTTGGGGTGATTGAGGAGTGGTCCAGGGTTTCGTGGAGGTAACGGTTCTTTGAAAATGCAGAAAGGGGAGAGTAAGATGTGTTTGGTGGTGGGATCATACTGGAGGTGGAGGAAATGGTAATGGATGACATGTTGAATGTGGAAGCTGGAAGGGTGCAAAGTAAGTATGAGAACTCTGTTGTGGTTTTGGGAGGAAGGGGAAGGGCTGAGAGCATAAGTGCAGGAAATGGAGCTCACATGGTTGACTATAGTGGGGAGAAAATTTTGTTGAGGAGAAAGAAAGATGTATCAGAAGCACTGGTATGGACTTTGGCATTATCAGAACAGATAAGATGGAGAAACTAGGAAAATGGAATCCAGGAAGTGGGGCAGGAGGTCATGTGGTCCAGCCCCTATTCATTGCCCAAGGCCCCCTGACGCTCCTCCTAGGTGAAACAGCGGTTTATTTACTTCAATTTAGCATATTGCATTTGTTGCTCATGATGCAGCCTCCTCTACATTGAGGAGATAAAATGCAGACTGGGTGACCGCATTGCTCTATTCAGTCCACAAGGATTGTCCCCAAGCTGTCTCGGTCACCTGTCATTTTAATTCTCTGCCCCACTTCCATTTTGACTTCTCTGTCCTTGGTCTTCTGCTATGTTCCAATGAAGCTTAATATAATCTTGAGGAACAGCAGTTTATTTTTCGATTAGGCATTCTATAGCTTTATAAACTCCAAATTGAGTTCAGCAATTTCAAATAATAACTTCTGCCTCATTATTCATTTTTGCTTTTAGATGGCAGCTGTTGGTGATGATTTTGCTTCTTCCATTTAAAATGTGCTCTAGACCCATCTTTGTTTTATTTTTGCCATCTACTTTTGCCTTGCACTGTCACCCCTTTTCTTTCTTAATCTCTTCTGTCTTCCACTCTTATTGGTGCCTTCATCACTTTCCATGCCTCTGTTAAAACCTGATACATCTCTAACTTTGTCCAGTTCTGATGAAAGGACATTAAGTTGAAACATCAACTCTGTTTTCCGCTCCACAGAACCAGAGCTGCTGAATATTTCCATCATTTTCTATTTTTATTTTAATCTTCAGCTAATTCAAGATAATTAGCCGATCTCTATCCATAATATTTTTATTTTGCAGTGAACTACTACAGCATAGTTTAAGTGGATTATTTGAAATGTGTAATAACTGAAAGTATGACTCCTGAGCATAGATAAATGACCTTCCACCCCGTATGTCAAATTCAGTATCCTACTTGTATTTTAATTGTGATACTTTGAGAATTCATTGGTTATTTTCTAGTTTTAATTTGTTAATGAATTTGCAGAGACGGCATCGATTTTGCTTTCAAGGAACCCAATGTAAATGGAGAAGGATATCCTGCTGTGAATTTAGCTTTTCTTGATATCCTAAGTGAATTCTCTTCTAAACTTCTCAGACAAGACAAGAGAACACTGTGAGTACAGTACTTGATTGTAGATGCAGAATAACAAACTTTAAAATTGTGTACAATTTTGCTTTAGCTGTTGTAAAATGTTAGTTATTTTGCAAACCAGTTGGACCTTTATCGAATAATTATTGAAGTGTGTTTTTCCAATTTCAGCTATGTTTACCTCGAGAAGTTTATGACTGAGCAAATGATGTTGCACAGGGAAGATGTGTGGCTTCCATTAATATCATATAGAAACTCCTTACTCACTGGTGATGATGATACAATGTCTGTTGTCAGTGGAATTAGCAGCAGAGGCTCTTCTGTCAGAAGCAAGAAAACAAAACCAGCAACAGGGAAACGAAAATTACCTGAAGGTAATGCATTAGCATGGCTCTCATTAATAAATCATAATGGTGCACTTATTGCATACACGTAATTGCATTTCCAGGATGCCCTTCAAGGAACTGGAAATTGGATGAGTCGATGCATCCATCTACTTAAAAAATATACATCAAATAAGGGTGACCAAAGTGTTTATGTAGAGTAAATGATGCATCAATTTTGGTTCTTTCCTTTCCTTCTAAACTCCAACGAGTACAGGTCCAACGTGCTCAACCTTTCCTCATAATACGAGCCCTTCATCCCAGGAATCAACCTAGTGAATCTTCTCTGAACTGCTTCCAGTGCAAGTATATCCCCCCTTAAGAGACCAAAACTGTACCCAGTACTCTAGGTGTAGCCTCACCAATGCCCTGTGCAGTTGCAGCAATACTTCCCACTTTTATACTCCATCCCCCTTGTAATAAAAGCTCTTTCTACAGCATAGCTAGTAGCAAGGAATTATCTTGCGCCTTTCTGTCTGAACATTGCTAGTCAGCCACATAATACCTTAAATATTGTAAACCAATGTTCAAGATACTTCATACATAACTTCTTTATATAGTGCCTTCCTTTTTAAAATAGGCAGACTCTGAACTTCCGTTTAAGGAACCACTTATCTAAATTTCTTTCAAACTCAAACTGTTTCTCAATCAGGTTAATGATTCGGAGTTGTGGCTCATTGTCGGATCAAGAAAATTGTGTCACCTTTGTGAATGGGCTAGCTCAATACAGGTTAGGGACTAAACTGGCAGCATTTCTAAACTGCAAGTCATCTATTAGACCTACTTGTGTCATCATCATTGATTAATATTATGCTGTCTGATATAAGAACAAGGAGTAAGCCATTAGGCCCCTTGAGCCTGCTCTGCCATTAAGATCTGATTGTGGCCTCAACTCCACTTTCTTGCATGTCTCTCATTACCTTTGAATCCCTTGCAGATCAAAAATTGGTCTACTTAATGAGACTAGCTTTTAATTTTGGATATAATCAATTAACCGAATTTAAATTCCACCATCCCATATACTGGGATTTGAACACATGTAACATCATAATAAATAGGAGCGAGAGAAGCCATTGTCAAGCCTTCTCCTTGATTCATTGTACTTGGCTGATCTGATTGTAGCTGTAACAACATTTCTACCTGTCCCCCATAACCCTTGATTCCCTTGTTGATCAAAAATCTGTCTAACTCAGCCTTGAATATATTCAATGACCCAGCCTCCACTTAACACTGGGGAAAATAATTCAAAAGACTAACGATCACCTGAGAGAAAAAAATTCCTCTTCATCTTCGTCTTGAATAGGAGACCCCTTATTTTTAAACTATACCTCCAGTTCTAGATTCATGCAAAAAGGGAAACGCCCTCATTTCTGTCAAGCCTTTTCAGAATCTTATATGTTTCAACATTTCATTCTTCTGAACTAAAATGAGTATAGGCTCAACCTGTTCAGATTTTCCTCGTAAGACAAACCCTTCATCCCAGGAATCAACCCAATGAACTTTCATGAACTGACTCCAATGCAGGTATATCCTTCCTTAAATAAAGAGACCAAAACTGTACACAGTACTCTAGGTGCAGTCTCACCAACAATTGTAGCAACTTTCCTACTTTTATACTCCATTCCTCTTGCAATAAAGGCCAACATTCAAGTTGTCTTCCTAATTACTTGCTTTATCTGCATTCTAACCTCTTGTGATTCATGTACAAGGACATCTAGATAGATCTGTTTTTACATCAGCATTCTGAAATCAAGTCATGGATCAGCCAATTTGCTGATTGATTAAAATAAAAACAGAAAATGCTGGCACACTCAGCAGGTCAGTCAGTATCTATGGAGAGAGACCTTTCATCAGAACTGAAGCCTTGTTGACTACTAGGTTGAGTTTTACACTTTTAGCCTTTCGATTCCACCCTCTTTTTCAGCTTTTTACTCAGGCTGTTTGACTCTGAGCTGAGCTTCAAAATTGTGCAGCCAGGACATCCTAGTTCAGTTTCTACAACCTCACCGCAGCGGAAACACTCGCTCATGCATTTTTCACCACTGGGCATGACTCTCCAAAGTTCTCTTCAATGGACTTCTGTTCTGCACCGTACATAAATTCCAAAACTTCTACCTACATGCTGTCACGCACTGTCATCATTCAGTACACCTGACCTCGCTAACCTTCAATAGCTTCCGAGCTCCCAGCAGACTGATTTCAGAATCCTTATCCTTGTTGCTAAATATCTCCATGGTATGGCATCATTCCATTGTTTGAACCTTCACAATTTCACCTTTAAACTTGTTTCTATGCTGTTATGATTTTGGCTTACCATGTATTTCTCCTTGTCCAGCTAGTAACCATTTTTTGTGTTGGTATGGCCCTGCATTCTGGAACACTCTTCCCAAGCCCCTCTGCCTTGTTCTACCCCTTTCCCATCTTCATAAGTAGTCTGAAAGCCTTCATTCTGTCATCCGCATGCCTTCAATCACCTCTAACTTTTCTTTTGCTCAGTTTTCACTTTCCTTTCATCACTACTTCTATTCCCACGCAGTGTCTATTTTTTCCCAATCTCCCACTTTTTATGGAGTATCTTGGATGTTTGTCTGTGACAAAGGTATTATTTAAGTTAATTTTTGTAAAATTTTGGAAAACTTTCAGAAAAGCAACATATAATGCTTCTGAGGTAAGTATATAGATATTTTGGAAAATATTTGTTCGAGTTTATTTCATGATGCTCCCCATTGCCGCAATGCGGCTATTGATCAGGTGAAGTTTAATGTTTGGTAGAGCTTTGAGGCAAAGGGAGAACAAGACCAAGAGGCACACAGGGGGAGACCACAGAGCATTTTTAAGCACTGTAGTAAGAAATTGAAGCGCTTTGAAGGGCCAGGTTTTTCTTTCTTACGCAGACCAAAGTAAGTTTCTCACAGGTGAGGGGTGAAAGGGAAAATAGCAACGCTAGAATTGGAGCTTTTTGTCCATTTTTTTTGATCCAAAGTTTCAGATTTTGACATTGTTCGTGTTGGGCATGTGAAAGTGCTCTAAAAGTTAAAAGCTGCTGTTATTTGCCTAGTAAAAGTGTACAAATATTGGAGGGGATATTTCAGGAAGCCTCAGGCTAAAAGGGTGACCTTTCCCTTACATGTATAGTATATACATGGCTATTTACTTTCTGTGCCCCCAACTCCCTCCTCCTTGTTTCAGTTGCCCTGGAGTTGCAAGAACTTCAGGCAAACCTGCATTTTCCAATTTCAAGTCTGAAACTATGTCGTCTTGGGCATTTAAAGGAACTTAGGAGTTGGCCATTTAGCCACTGTTCCAAAATTCAGTGAGACCGTGGCTAATTTGCAACCTAATTCAATATACCTGCCTTTGCCCAATATCCTTTGATACCTTTGGTTAACGGAAATCTATCAATCTTACTTATAAAATTAACAGTTGATGATCTCGTATAGGTTATCTTTTGCAGAAGAGAGTTGTAAACCTCTACCACCTTTTGTCTCTAAGACCCTCCAACTGGGAAAAATAATTTCTTCCAATCTAATCGATCCGTTCCCCTTAATACCTTGAAAACTTCAATCAGGTCACCCCTTAATTTTCTAAATTCCAGGGAATATAATCTTAGCTTGTTTAAGCTCTCCTTGTAATTTAATCCATGGAATCCAGGTTGCATTCTCGTAATTATATGCTGCACGCCCTCCAAAGCCAGTATGTTCTTCCTAAAGTGTTCCTAGAACTGCTCACGGTACTCCAGCTGAAGTATGACTTCTAATCCCTTGTATTCTTTCCTCTTGATGTTAGAGTCGGCATTCCATTAGCTTTTTTGATTATTTTCTTGTTCATGGCATTTTAATCTGTGAACCTGGATACCAAGTCTCTTTGGACTCCATTGTTTCTAACTTTTCACCATTTTGGAAATACCATGTTTAGATCCAATTTTGGCTGAGTATTTACAGCAGTTTTGTTCTAATCACAGAATCACGCAGTGCAGAAGAGGCCCTTCGGCCCATCGGGTCTGCACCGACACGTGAGAAACACCTGATGGCCGTACCTTTGTCTACGTTGAAATACATTTGCCTCAGTTTTGCCCATTTACTTAGTCTATTAATATCTCTGTAATTTTGTGATTCCAACTACACTACTTGCAACGTTGTCTATCTTTGTATCATTGGAAAATTTGGACCGGTGGCTTTCTATCCCATCATCGCAGTTATTGATGAATCAAGTGAATAGTTGACGCTCCAACATAGATCACCATTAGTTACGTCCTGCCAATTAGTGTGCCTGCCTATTATGTCCACTGTCTCCTTCCACTTGGCCAATTTATGAACTAGGTCAATAATTTGTCCTTAATTCCCCAAAATCAATTTTAGCCAACAGTCACTTAAAGATTAAGGTGCTCTGTAAGATTTGAGAGCTGCTATTATTTGCCTAATGTAAGTTTCCAAATATAGGAGGGGTACTTCAGGAGCCCCAGGGCACGCTTCTCACAGTCCTGGGCTTCAAACACACTTTGCAGGTGAAATAGGCATTTACTTGCACAACTATCATTGTAGTATACTGTATGAGCTGCTACGGAATGTAACTTGGG
Organism: Carcharodon carcharias; assembly: GCF_017639515.1. NCBI lineage: Eukaryota > Metazoa > Chordata > Chondrichthyes > Lamniformes > Lamnidae > Carcharodon > Carcharodon carcharias. Next base: position 139,051,851 of record NC_054475.1, on the reverse strand, counting down.
TGATCAAGTAAGTGTGCACCGAGCTTCTGGTTGCCTGTCATTTTAATTCTCTGCCCCACTCCTACCTTGACATTGCTGCCTTCACTTCCTACACAGTTCCAGTAGAGCTCAATTGAATCTCCAGGAATGGCACCTCACATTTCAACAGGGCACTTCAGAGCCTCCTGGACTCAACATTGAGTTCAGCAAATTCAGAGCATAATCACTGCTCCCACGTTTTTCTGGACAGTAGTAATTATGAATGTTCTGTTGTAACTATTTACACTTCTAGACTCAACTTTTCTTTCTTCACTGGTCCCCTTTTCATGCCATTTTCCCTTCCACCACCATTCTTTCAGTCGTTTAATTTCTCCAGCCTTCCATAGACCTTTTAATTCTTTCCTGTCTCTTCCTTAAAATCTGTTACATCTCTAACTTTCTCCAGGTCTGATGAAAGGTCATCAATCTGTGACTTTAACTTTGTTTCTCTCTCCACAGGTACTACCTGACCTGCTGAGTATTTACAGCAGTTTTTGTTCTAATCACAGAATCATGCAGTGCAGAAGAGGCCCTTCGGCCCATCGAGTCTGCACCAACACATGAGAAACACCTGGCCTACCTACCTAATCCCATTTACCAGCACTTGGCCCATAGCCTTGAATGTTATGATGTGCCAAGTGCTCATCCAGGTACTTTTTAAAGGATGTGCGGCAACCCGCCTCCACCACCTTCCCAGGCAACGCATTCCAGTCCGTCACCACCCTCTGGGTAAAAAGGTTTTTCCTCACATTCCCCCTAAACCTCCTGTCCTTCACCTTGAACTTGTGTCCCCTTGTGACTGACCCTTCAACTAAGGGGAACAGTTGCTCCCTATCCATGCCTCTCATAATCTTGTACACCTTGATCAGGTCGCCCCTCAGTCTTCTCTACTCCAATGAAAACAACCCAAGTCTATCCAACCTCTCTTCATAACTTAAATGTTTCATCCCAGGCAACATCCTGGTGAATCTCCTCTGCATCCTCTCCAGTGCAATCACATCCTTCCTATAATGTGGCAACCAGAACTGCACACAGTACTCCAGCTGTTGCCTCACCAAGGTTCTATACAACTCCAACATGACCTCCCTACTTTTGTAATCTGTGCCTCGATTGATAAAGGAAAGTGTCCCATATGTCTTTTTCACCATCCCACTAATATGCCCCCCAGCCTTCAGAGATCTATGGACACACATGCCAAGGTCCCTTTGCTCCTCAGAACTTCCTAGTGTCATGCTGTTCATTGAATACTTCCTTGTCAAATCACTCCTTCCAAAGTGTATCATCTCATACTTTTCAGGGTTAAATTCCATCTGCCTCTTGTCTGCCCTTTTGACCATCCCGTCTATTATTTCCTGTAGCCCAAGACACTCAGCCTCACTGTTAACCATCCGGCCAATCTTTGTGTCATCTTCAAATTTACTAATCCTACCCCCCCACATAGTCATCTATATCATTTATATAAATGACAAATAATAGGGGACTCAGCACAGATCCCTGTGGTACGCCACCGGACACTGGCTTTCAGTCACTAAAGCAGTCTTCTGTCATCACCCTCTGTCTCCTATAACTAAGCCAATTTTGAATCCACCTTATCAAATTACCCTGTATCCCATGTGCATTTGTCTTCTTTATAAGTCTCCCATGTGGGACCTTGTCAAAGGCTTTGCTGAAATCCATATAAACTACATCATCTGCACTACCCTCATTTACATAACTGGTCACCTCAAAAAATTCAATCAAATTTTTATGCATGACCTCCCTCTGACAAAGCCATGCTGACTGTCCCTGATCAAACCTTGCCTCTTCAAGTGGAGATAGATTCTCTCCTTCAGAATTTTCTCCAATAGTTTCCCCACCACTGACGTGAGACTCACTGGCGTAGTTCCCTGGCTTATCACCACAACCCTTCTTAAAAAGCAGAGCCACATTAGCTGTTTTCCAATCCTCTGGCACCTCCCCCGTGGCCAGAGAGGAATTAAAAATTTGGGTCAGAGCCCCTGCGATCTCCTCCCATGACCCCCTCAGCAGTCTGGGACACAAATCATCCGGACCTGGAGATTTGTCCACTTTTAAGCCTGCCAACACCTCCAATACCATGTCACTCCCTATATCAATTTGCTCAAGAACCTTGCAGTCTCTGTCCCCGAGTTCGATACCTTCATCCTCATTCTCTTGGATGATGACGAATGTGAAGTATTTGTTCAATACTCTACCAATGTTCTCTGGCTCCACCCATAGATTGCCCCCTTTGACCTTAATGGGCCCTATTCTTTCCCTGGTTATCCTTTCCCATTGATATACTTATAGAATATCTTGGGATTTTCTCTTTTACCTTTTACTTTTACTAATGTGAAAATACATCAGCCTGGGCATGGGCCAGGTTGGGAAAATGCTTTCCAAAACTATAGCATATATGGGCCACTGCTCAATAATAAACATGTGATCAACTAAGATGTAATTTTCTGACCTAAGCACTTTTGGCTCACTGTTTTATTATGGAGGGCATCACAGTTGGGCCCAAGCCCTGTTTGCACCTAAAAACCACACATGAAGACATTCCAGAAGCATTCATTGGATTGCATTCTGGAGTAAGATCTTTTCCTTCTCACTTCTTTGCTCTCTCCCCATAGTCCTTCAGAATTAAGGCCAATTGTAGTGCCCTAACAGCCATGCATTAATGATTTAGCCTGGCAGAGATTCTGAATCCAAATTGGAGATTTCTTTTTCTGCTTTATGGTTTAGTACTCTTACCCACTTGACCATTGAAGAAATTTATGTAAATGACACTTGAGTGTCTTTTAAGCAGCAGCCACAGTAATAGTGAAGATATTTAGTCCAAACTGCAACTGAAAATGCTGAAATACAGTTTCAATTAACTTCAAAATACTTGAAGCTTTACTTACAATTTTTTCAGTAGTTTCTTGTTGTGCAATACTAAGTTCTATGAAGTTAGGTGTGCAAAGACCCGCAAATTTAACTTCAACCAGTGTGACACATCAATATTTTACCTTTTTCTTCTGACACCCATGTCTGTTCATAAGGGACGTACTGGATAGTGTTACAACCATTGATAAAATAAAACAGAAAATGCTGGAAATACTCAGCAGGTCAGACACTAGCCATGACGAGAGAAACAGTTAAAGTTTCAGGTGGATGACCTTTTGTTAGAGCTATTAACAAGTTAAAGGTGGAACAGGTTTTATACAATTACAGAGACAGGGAAAGAAACAACAGTAGTGAAGGTCTGTTGGAATGCAAGGTGGTAGTGATTAAATAATAAAAGGGATCTGTACCTACACCACATGGACTGCAGCAGTTCAAGAAGGCAGCTCACCACCACCTTCTCAAGGGCAATTAGGGAGGGGCAATAAATGGTTGCCCAGCCAGTGAAGCCCACATCCCATGAATGAATAAAAAAAAGAAGAAAAAAGATCTAAGCGAGATGTAAATGGCATCAGCACAATCATTACCAACACCTAGGTGGGTGGAGATTGTCGAACTTAGATGAGTTCAGGAGGTTGTAATGTGCCTAATTGAAAGGTGAAGTGCTGTTCTTTGATCATCTGTTGAACTTCATTAGGATAGCGTAAGAGGTTGAGGACAGAGCTGTCAAGGTGGGATGGAAAACTAAAATGGCAAGCCACCGGAAGCTTGGGGTCAAGTTAATGGACTGAACAGATCAGTAAAGTGATCAACTGATCTGTATATGGTCTCCCCAGTGTAGAGGAGTCTGCATCGTTAACAAAGAATACAGTAAACTAATTTGAGAGAAGTACAAATAGATCACTTTTTTTGACCAGAAGCAGTGTTTGGGGCCCTGGATGGTGGTAAGGGAGGAGATGAAAGAGCAGGGGTTGAATCTCCTGTGTTTGCATTCAAGGTCCGTAGGAAGGGGAATGGGTGCTGGGGGTGATTGACGTGTGGATCAGGGCCTTGCAGAAGTAATAGCTGCTTCAGAATGCGCAAAGGAGAGAGGGAGGGAAGATGTGTTTGGTGGCATGACCATGTCAGTTAGTGGAATATATTAGATAAATCCCACAACCAGATATCAAATTTATTTGGTTATTAAATATGCCTGGCTTCTTTACAATAATCCTTTTTTCTAATGGCAAAAGATATTGCACATAATGGAAGAGAACTAGACAACTAATTTCATGGCAGTTGAGATGGAGATTTTATTTTAGAAGCACAAGGTACAATTGGTTGTACTTCATAGCTAATCTTGACGTTTCTTGCATTGCTGCCCACTCGATATTCTAATTTCAGAAGTAAATAATGAAAATACTGTTGTGTTAAATGATCCTGTATCTGCAATATAAAATAAGGGTAGTGGATACAGTAATTGTTTCCACATTTGACATTTGGTTTATTCTGCAAATAAATGTGATTTTTCTTTTTCTAATAACTGGTAGTTGCCAGAGGAAGAAAGTAATTCAGCACCCTGGCCAATAACATTGTACAAATGAGATTTTTATACTTGTAGCAAGGCATTTCCAATGTTGTATTTTCTTCCACTTTATTTTGTTGAATGACAAGGCTCTGCTTGTTTAAACATTGTTTTCACAAGTTCACTGAATGCATTGTGGAAGATTTTTATATTGTGAATTGACCAAATACCCAAACATAATCCAATAACATATTTATCATTGTAGTTTACAGTTAATAAATTTGAACTATGCACCTAGAATTTGAATTGAAGGAAAATAATGTGTACATTTAAAAACATTTAGTTTTCGTCTAGTTATGTTTTATTTACAATTTTCAAAATGCATTGTATTAGTTTGGGGCGGAGGACTTTTTCATGTCTGAGATTTAACATATATTCCAATTAATTCTGTAATTAGAATTTTTTTCAAAAATTTCAATATTTTGCATTGTAGATATAGTTATAAACTCATTGTTGGAGGTGAAACTTGTCTTAACTGGTGACTTCCTTTAGATTTCTGTTTGATGAATGTGCTTATTATCTTACTATCGTGAAACATGGATTTCCATGGACTGGAAATTTCTCTTTAGAAAAGATACTGATATCTAAGTTGATTATATAATGACGTTTCCCCAAAACTGAAAGTGCATTTACGAAAGATGAGTTAACGATTTCATTAAACATAGTTCTCACAAGATATCCTCCTCATCTTTGGTTGGGAGAGCAAGGCAGTCTGGCCTCAGTTTCAAGTTCATTCAGTATATTCCTGGAAGGTGTGTTTGAGAATTTTGTAGTTTTTCCTTTGGTCTGTCAGATGTCTTATGTGGAAAGATGCTTTCCTATACTTAAGGGTCCCTAACTCAAGCTACTGGAAATCCAGAATTTTTGTTTGCCTGATACAAGATGTGCACCCTCCTCCCATAGGGAGACACTATCAAGCGATCTTGGGTGCAGGTTCAGAACCACCAAGGCTTTGGGACTGTCTGCTAAAGTTGTGCAATATCCTACTAATAAGTTTCCTGTTGTTTACCCAGCTAGGACCCATTAGGATCTAATTTTTCAGAGATATCTGGAGCCAGCTGGGAAGTATCATTTCCTTCAGTGCTGGGTCTACGCTTCCAACCTAATTTAAACAATCCATGCTTTCTGGTGAAATATCTGTGCACCTGGCTTAGATATGAATGGTGATGTCTGCAATGGACTGACTCTGTTCCAAACCTTTATCACATGCACGCAACCTTGCATGCATTTCAGCCACAAAGAACTCCATCTCCTCACAAGTTGAGGAACCATTGTTATTTGGTCAGAGAATTGTTGGTTTGAGTCCTCACCAAACAGACAACAGATACAAGGGCTTCCTTAGAAACAGGATGAAGAGCAGCATATCTTGCTATAATCAGTCATTGCATTGCAGTCAGAAGGATGGCAGCAACATGGAATTTAACTGTACCCACTGTAGCATCACCAGTTGGAGGTGCAAAGGTTCAGCGGAAACTGCTTGCATCTTTGTGACCCAAACAAAGTTAGATTTGGATATTTGAACATGTTGACTCGGAGTTGATTTTCAGAAGGCACTTTCTCACACCTGTTATGCTAAATTTTGGCAATTCTTCTTCAGATATTGGACATCGACCTTCATGGTGGAAGTACATACAAGGATAGATTGTATACCTTGCTAATATAGATGTTCATAGTCAATGCTACATACTTCATTGTTCATCATCAACTGCTCGATCAAATTTATTATAAATAGGGGCTTTGCTAATACAAAATTACAGCTACTTCCATTTCATCTCCATCAAGTATGTTGCCCAAATTAAATATTACCACAGTGATAGACATTTAAATATTTTTTTCTTATGTTTGCTCATTGCCATGAGATTGATACTCCTTCCAGAGTGCTGATAAAATCTTGCTGCAAGCCAAAGCCCTTCTTTTCTGCATGATTTCTTCCCCAGGCCTCCAAAAATCCATCTCAGCCTAGTCCAGGATCTATCAAATGATCTGAAGAAGCTCTTCCTGGGCACTAGCTCAGAGAGTTTGAACAGTATTTGGAAGAATCCTACATCACAAAACTTTTTGTGTCTCCAACATAGCTGATAGATTGAACTTCAGATTTGAGACTCCCTGTAATTAAAAAAAATTGTGGTATTGCTTGTTGACCACCCAATACCATGTACACTTTTGTTAGATGTGTGGGAAGAATAAATTAGAATTGTTTAAATTTGTCAGTAATCATAACTAGGCTGGTCATGGATATCACATGATGTCACCCATGCTCTCTCCTTTTGTATCTACCATCCCATAAAAAATATCCATTTAACTCTGCTTTGACGTGGTTATCTTGCCAGCTGAAATTTATTCCATTATCTTCTGAGGGCCTCAAACTATACCACACATTACCTGTTAACTTACTATATAATGTTGTATAAAAATTTTGTCTAGTGGGGAATGGAATTTTAATTTTTGCCTTTACCTAGTATGAGTAATAAACCCCTTTGGCTTGCATGAGTTAAATGCAGCTCAGATTCTTTTAACCTCAAAGATAGCTTGGGTCTCCTCCATGTCCCTTCCCCAAAGAATATCATCTTCAATTTACACAAATTCAGCACATTTTACAACATCTTCCTAATAGTTAGTGAAACTGCACACTTAGTACCAAGTCATTTTTGGGCTCCTTCCCCACTGGCTTAAAATTGGCCTAGCTGATGGTGTTGCTAAACAGTCATGCAAAATAAGGCTTTCATCTCAAAAATCTAGTCTGGATCCATATCTTGGTCCCAGTTCTGAAAGGCAGTTCAATTGTCCACTGTGCACCTGGTCTCCTCCGAATTCCATCCTCTATACGCACACAGGCTTTATTAAAAGGGCTGCATACTGAACTACCTGCTGAGTGTAGGAATGTACACGTGTGAATACAGGACATAAGCAAGTGTTTACATTGCACTGTTCAATATTCAAGGCTACTGCATCACACTAGTTGTCCATTAGCATTGTATATGCACGTAGCCTTTTAAGTCTGCTAGAACATTTCCTGCTCAGTGACATTTTAATGTCTAGATGAAATGAAACACTGCTGTTCTCATGTGCTACACCAATTAATGAAGGGAAATTTTAACCTATGATTACCCACACAGAGAGTACTGAGTTACAGTTAGATTGTTCAGAACAGCATTTCCTCCCTGTCTCTTCCAGAGAAAAATTGGAGGGCAATATAATCCAGTTAGTCTTGTGCACCTCTTATCAACTGATTTTAGAATAACATTAGCAGATGTGGGCTGTCCCAAAAGTCCTCAGTTGCAAAGATATGTATGGGAATGGGTCCTTGAAAGGAAGGAGGATGGGAGAAGATAAATTAAGTACTACTTGTTTTCTTTTACAAGACATTATTGGTTTTTGAGTTTAATAGCTTTTATGGTTATGTTGGGAAAATTGAAAAGCTGACATTCTGTGCAACTTTTATAGCAGAGGAAAGCAATGATGGATCATGGATCAGCAGAGAACATAGTCTGCAGTCACCACTCATGATGCAAACTCCACAGTTGACTTCCACTGTTATGAGAGAGGCGAAGAGGCTGAGGCCTGAAGAAGAAAGTTATATGGGGGTATACCAAATGCCACAACAACATCAACCTGCTGTGGACTACAAGTACGTTTAGAGTTGATTTTGTTATCTACAAATACATTTAACCCTTCTCTCAGTTGTTTATGTTGGCAAAAAAATCCTGCAGCAACAAATCCATTTTTTATGTCAACTCTTTCAATCATATTGATAGGAAAGTGGCCTTTACTCAGTTAATGTAATCCTCTTCTGTTCATATATATTTTAGATTGCAATAAGTTGATAGCTAATTTAATTTTTGGTGTATTAAGCAGAAAAGAAAGCCAGAGATGAGTTTCTCACTTGTTTCCTCTCCTAGCAGCTTGCTGTGAGAATAACACTTGCAATTTTTCTCTGGGGCATTAAGCCATCTAAGATTGTATTTGTGACCTTTCCTGGTTATTAGATCTGGTAGCTGCAAAGTGGTGCCTGAAAATGGGCAAAGACAAAAGTTTTAATTCCCCTTTCATTTTAACTTTTCCCTGAAAGTGGTTGCCAATCTTATGTTCCCATAGCTTTATGGCTAAAATAATTCATGGCATTTACAATCAAACTTGGGTACATAGATGGCTAAGTGGTACAGTGAATTTGACGTTAGTCTTACACCTAATGGATGTGGGTTCACAAAGTGCTGAAGTCAGAACTAGCTGGTACTAAATTGGCATTCTCATTCCAAAAGCCGCTAGTGTGAGTTGGAAAATTGTAACAGTGTTACAATTGATTTGGCTTTGAGACACAATGGAGGTTTCCTCTACATCTCATTATATTGAACCTAGCATTTGCTGAAATGGGAAGTGTTCTGTTCTCCAGCACTGATGTACCTGACCCCGCCCGTCTCTTTCTCACATATATGCACACGCTCTCTCACTCTGCCTTTCTTGCTGTCATTTCTCTCTTACATTTCTTTTCCCTCCGTTTCTCTTTCTTTCTCCACCACCCTCTCCCCCCCATCCAGCGCACACTCTTGCACTCGCTCTGTCTCACACTCACACACACATGCGCGCGCGCACACACACGCGCGCACACACACTGCCTCACACACAGTCTCTTTCGCGCGCTCTCCCTTGCGCGGGCTCTCTCTCGCGCGCGCTCTCTCTCGCGCGCGCTCTCTCTCACGCTCGCCCACTCGCTCACGCTCACGCTCGCTCGCCCACTCGCTCACGCTCACGCTCGCCCACTCGCTCACGCTCGCTCGCCCACTCGCTCACGCTCACGCTCGCCCACTCGCTCACGCTCGCTCGCCCACTCGCTCACGCTCGCTCGCCCACTCGCTCACGCTCACGCTCGCTCGCCCACTCGCTCTCGCTCGCTCACGCTCGCTCGCCCACTCGCTCTCGCTCGCTCACGCTCGCTCGCCCACTCGCTCTCGCTCGCTCGCCCACTCGCTCACGCTCACACTCGCTCACTCGCTCTCGCTCACTCGCTCTCGCTCACTCGCTCTCGCTCACTCGCTCTCGCTCACTCGCTCTCGCTCTCGCTCACTCGCTCTCGCTCACTCGCTCTCGCTCACTCGCTCTCGCTCACACTCTCTCGCTCTCGCTCACACTCTCTCGCTCTCGCTCACACGCTCTCGCTCTCGCTCACACTCACTCGCTCACTCTCGCTCACACTCGCTCTCGCTCTCTCTCTCTCGCTCACGCTCACACTCACACTCACTCTCGCTCACTCGCTCTCGCTCACACTCACACGCTCACACTCGCTCTCGCTCACACTCGCTCTCGCTCACACTCGCTCTCGCTCACGCTCTCGCTCACACTCGCTCTCTCGCTCACACTCGCTCTCTCGCTCACACTCGCTCTCTCGCTCACACTCGCTCTCTCGCCCACACTCGCTCTCTCGCCCACACTCGCTCTCTCGCTCACACTCGCTCTCTCGCTCACACTCGCTCTCTCGCTCACACTCGCTCTCTCGCTCACACTCGCTCTCTCGCTCACACTCGCTCTCTCGCTCACACTCGCTCTCTCGCTCACACTCGCTCTCTCGCTCACACTCGCTCTCTCGCTCACACTCGCTCTCTCGCTCACACTCGCTCTCTCGCTCACACTCGCTCTCTCGCTCACACTCGCTCTCTCGCTCACACTCGCTCTCTCGCTCACACTCACACACTCACTCGGTCTCGCTCTCTCGCTCTCGTTCACGCTCGCTCTCGTTCACGCTCTCTCTCGCTCACGCTCTCTCTCGCTCACGCTCTCTCTCGCTCACGCTCTCTCTCGCTCACGCTCTCTCTCGTTCATGCTCTCTCTCGCTCACGCTCGCTCTCGCTCTCGCTCTCGCTCACTCTCGCTCTCGCTCTCGCTCTCGCTCGCTCTCGCTCTCGCTCGCTCTCGCTCACACTCGCTCTCGCTCACGCTCTCTCGCTCTCGCTCACGCTCTCTCGCTCACGCTCTCTCGCTCTCGCTCTCGCTCACGCTCACTCGCTCTCGCTCACGCTCACTCGCTCACGCTCACTCGCTCACGCTCACTCGCTCACGCTCACTTGCTCACGCTCACTCGCTCTCGCTCACTCACACTCGCTCACTCACACTCGCTCTCGCTTTCACTCACGCTCACACTTGCTCTCGCTTACTCACACACTCACACACTCTCTCACACTCACACACTCTCTCACTCACTCACACACACTCTCTCACTCACTTACACACTCACTCACATGCAGTTTAAATAAAAACTTAGCTCACTGATGCTGCAGCAGTGTTGTAGCCATTTACCAGTATAACAGCCAAACAGGAATAGGCTGTTCATACTTTGAACATGTTTTGCCATTCAGCTAGATCATGGCTGATCTGCACTGTAACTCCATTTAACTGCCATTGCTCCATATCCCTTGAGGCTTTTACCCAACATTGACCATTGTCTTTGAAAATTTCATTTGACCTAGCATCCACAGCTTTTTGGATGTTACAGATTTTCACTCATCTTCATATGAAAAAATGCATCCTAATTTCACTCCTAAATGGCTCTGCTTTGATTTTAAGATGCTTTTGTTCTGGATATAATCAATAGAGGAAGTAGTTTCTCTGTATCTACCCAATTGAATTCTGGTATCATTTTAAAACTTAGAGAGTTATTTTGATAAAAGGGTGAAAATAGACACTAAGTGGATGCTGGTTAATAAGATAAGCCTATTTGAAAGTCTAGTTTTAGCAGGCAATTTTAATCCTAATTGTTGATTACCATAATTTGAACTTTTCCTGAGGTGCTAAATTAACTATGTGCAGGTTAGGATTCAAGCACTGATTAGATTAGATTTTTCTGGAGCAGTGTATGTTAGCTCCACTTAGTTCTTTCACTGAAGGTTTGGAATGGACTGGCTGACACACACCAACCTGTTTCTGAATTGTTTATGGATCGAGTGAGAGCTTGCATAGATTCTGTGATATCCTATCGGAATCCTGGTGGAGGAGGGATATCCTTCACTCGCAGGGCAGAAAGGGAGTCTGCCTTGCTCTCCTGCAGCAACTACTGCTACTCTGCCTGGCATTAAGTACTTCACCCATTCCTCTCGGGGGCTCCTCTAGCAATATCACTGAATCCCAGATTTGTTCGTTGCAGAAGGAGGCCATTCGCCCCATCGTGTCTGCACTGGCTCTCTGAATGAGCATTATGACTCAATGCCATTCCCCTGCCTTTTCTCCATAACCCTGCACATTGTTTCTATTAAGTAATCATCTAATGCCTCTTGAATGCTTCGTTTGAACCTGCCTCCACCACACTTCCAGACCCGAACCACTCACTGTGCGCCAGAGTTTTTTCTCACGTTACAATTGCTCCTTTTGCAAAACACTTTAAATCTGTGCCCTCTCGATCGTTTTACAAGCCGAAATAGTTTTTCCCTATCTACTCTGTCCAGCCCCCTCATGATTTTAAACACCCCTATCAAATCTCCTCTTAGCCTTTTCCTCTCCAAGGACAACAGTCCCAACTTCTCCAATCTATCTTCGTGACTGAAGTTTCGCATCCCTGGAACTATTTTTCTAAACCTCTTCTGCACTCTCTCCAATGCATTCATATCCTTCCTAAAGTGTGGTGCCACACACAATACCTCTACATAGAATAAAAGCAAAAAACTCGGATGCTGGAAATCCAAAACAAAAAAAAAATACCTGGAAAAACTCAGCAGGTCTGACAGCATCTGAGGAGAGGAATACAGTTAACGTTTCAAGTCCGTATGACTCTTCAACAGAACCACATAATACTCCATTTGAGGTCTGGTTAGTGTCCTATACAAGTTCAGCATAACCACCTTGCTCTTGTACTCTATGCCCCTATTAATAAAGCCTGGGTTATTGTATGCTTTAACAGCTGCTCTCTCCACCTGTCCTGCCACCTTTAATGACTTATACACATAATATACCCAGGTCCTTGTGCTCCTGCATACCCTTTAGAATGGTACTCCTTATTTTATTTTGCTCCTCCATGTTCCTCCTACCAAAATGAATCACCAGCACTTCTCTGCATTGAACTTCATCTGCCACCTATCTGCCTACTCCATCAACTTATCTATGTCATTTTGAAGTTCTACACTGTCATCCTTACAGTTTACAATGCTTCCAAGTTTTGTAACATCAACATGCTGATGACGATGCACTCCCTTTCTCCTGGTGACTCTTGTAAGGTAGAGTAGCACAGCACTTGTCCTTTTTAGGTGAAGTCCTCAGATAATTTACAGAGTAAACATTGATACTGTATTGGTGAACATTTGACAAAGTGCCCTAGAAAGTCTCCCAATGTGTTTCAAAAGCCCTCTTCAAACTTCGAGCAGCAAATGAACAGTAAAGGGTGATTAATATACCTTAGAGGAGCACTTGAAACCCTCTGCAGCAACTACTCTTTCCTCCAATCAGCTGATCATTATGAGGAGCAGGCTAGCCATTAAAACGCTGTGTAGCAGCTACCTTAATGCTCGTGTGTAGGCAATTTAAGTGGCAATCAATTGTTTAAGGTGGCATTTTGCATGAAATGCAGATTAAACTGGCTCGTCAGTTTAGAAATCCCTTCACCTCAAAGGTTCTTTCGTGTTTAAAATATCTAGGGAAAATTGCTCCCACCCTCCACCCCTGAATATTTTAAAACTAATCCTGAGCTATATCTAACCACTATTTTTTAAAAATCAATAATTTTCAGATATTTTATAAGTTTTCAAGGAAGCTAGGATACACATCCACAAACATACAGTCTGAACGAGAAAGCTAAACAGCAAAATGCAACTTAGAATGTTTGTCCAGTAAAGTAGGATATCTATAGATGCAATTATACAGTATAAAGCAGAAACCATAGTTTTTTTCTTGGAGTTCCTTAACTCTGAATTAATTAAAATTAAGAATTCATTTCCAACTTCTTATATGTTTCTATGCCTTTTGTCCAGTAGTCAGATGTCCTGGTTGATTGCCCAGAGACAACAAGAAGAAGCAAGGCAACAAGAACGAGCTGCAATGAATTACGTCAAATTAAGATCAAATCTGCAACATGCCATGTAAGTCCTGCAAAATGCTATAATAACATTTTGCATGATAGAGTGATAAGTGAAGTTAGTAGCTGTTGTCCTATCCATGACCAAGCTGTTTTTCTCAGTTTGTACATTTTCTGCTTAGATTTATTTGTTAAAATTGTAACTGCTGCAAGAAATTATTTTCTATTTGCATGGATCTTTACCAACTTACTAGTTAGCTTTCAACTTTCCTCTTCACTTCTGAACATGAATGGCGTACAACTTATCTAGTTATTCATTGCTAAACATGGCAGGACCACATCAAGCATTTTTGGGCCCTGCTTTCCTCTTCCAAAACTGCTGATTACTTCAGGATTATGCTGAAATGCAAAGATAACCCCTGGCTGCTTTTCTTCACTTCCAACCATCTCCTTAAAGCTCTCTCTTCTGCCAACACCAATAAGTGTTGCCTCTGTTGCAACCCTCCCGTTTCTTTGTCTATAAGCCAAGCTTCACCCCTGCCCCAACTCTGAACTCTTATCTTTTTCTCTTACTTTTCCTATCTCTTCTCATGCCCTCTCCCAGCCATCTGCAATTGAAACCCATCTCTTGCTCCTGTTCCCAATAAACTGCTGACCATCCAGCGTCCCTTCCTGACTCCCACGCTAGCTGATATTGTAAAAAAAACTTATCCCTTTCACATCTGCCATTATTACCCATCTTCAAAAAAAAAATCCACTCTTAACACTTCAGTGCTTCAAACCTAACCGCTTGAAAACTTACCAGTCGATCAACTTCCTTTCCTCTCAAGACCTTGAATGTGATGTGGTCTCCCAAATCCATGCCCATCTTTCCCGCAACTCCAGCTTTGAATCTCTCTAATCAGGCTTCTGACCCACCACAGTACTAAAACGGCCCTAATCAAAATCACAAATAAGGTCTTTTATGACTGACTATGGTACACTAACCCTCGCCCTTCTCTACCTGTTTGCAGTCTAATATGGCTTACCACACTATCTTCCTCCAATGCTTGACCTCAATTGCCCATCCCTCACATGATTCTACTCTTAATTTGTTCAGTTATAGCCAGAGAATCTCCCCGAATGGCTTCTCAGCCCCAGATCGATGCCCCTTCAATTTCTCATCTAAATGATACCCCACAGCAACATTATATGAAGACATGATGCCAGGTTCCACTATCTCTCTCGCCACCTCCATTTCCTTTATGCTGTGAGACTGCTTGTCCAACATCCAGTCCCGGATGAGCCACAGGTCTTTCCTGTTTGATGTTGGGGCGACCAAAGTCGTCATCTTTGGCCTCCGCCACGAACTCTGTTCCTTAGCCACTAATTCCATTTCTTCCTTTGTCATTTGTCTCATCCTGAACCTCAATGTCTTGTTTGACACTGAAATGAGTTTTTGACCCCATAATCATAAAAAGCAGCTTGTAACATTGACCATCTCTGTCCACGCCTAAACGTTTCTTTTGTTAAAAACCTAATACACCCCTTTGTTCTAGACTTTCTTGTAGACTTAATTAATCTAATGCTTTCCTGGCTGGCTTCATATCTTCCACAAACCCCTCCGTAAACTTAAGGTTATCCTAGAAAGTACTGCATTTACCCTAACTTACTCGGTGTTTACCATTTCCATATTCACACGTGTTTCTTTGTGGAAATAGATAGCTAAGAAAGCAGAGCATTAAGAAGCAAAGATCAGAATAGATTTCTATACCGTACCTGAATGTTTTTTAAACCATGTGCCCTTTTCATTTCTCATAGATAAGTGGATCAGAAGTATAGACAGAAAAATGTTCATGTCACAATTTGGGACTTTTTGGATTTGTAAATTGCATACACAATGCTAAGTCAAAAGATATATTCCTTAAAAACAAAAGTTCTTATGATCAACTATCAGAACCACCTCGTGCTTTCAAAGAGCACTAGTAACTTGTTACTACTATCAGCCATGGTATCAGAATGATTGAAGCAGATTTTTCACATTAAAATATTTGTATTGTGTAAACTGCCTCTGAAAGTGCTGGAACAACTTGGGGCATGGTGGGAAATGAAAAATATGTTTGTAATATTCCTTCTGCAGAAAAAGATCTAATCTTAAAAAATATATGATTTATCTATCATCTAGTAGAAAATGTTAATTTTCTGGCTTATCAAAGGCCACCATTTCAGTCTTTGATCTCTGGCTTCAGCAGCCCATGTACATTAAATATCCCCATTACCCATTTGGTGATGTTAATAGCCTATTTTTCCAAAATATCCTGATGCATAGGTCAGGACAGCAACCACTGGCATGAGAATTTACAGATTATTTTCTTTTCTAGTCGACGTGGTACGGGTTTGATGGAGGATGATGAAGAACCAATAGTGGAAGATGTAATGATGTCATCAGAGGGTCGTATTGAAGATCTTAATGAAGGCATGGATTTTGACACCATCGACATTGATCTGGTAATAATGTTCCAAAAAAAAAATAGATCAACTTTTAAAATTTGAGCAAAAATTCTGAATGCAAGTTGTTTTTCTTTTTAGCCACCATCCAAGAATAGACGTGAAAGAAATGAATTAAAACCAGATTTCTTTGACCCTGCCTCAATAATGGATGACTCGGTGAGTCTAAAAATCTTCTGTTAGCCTTCAGAATATGGGGTTTAAGGTGATGATATTTCAGATGTCTATGTGCATTGAAGCATCAAAGTTTTAGAATGCCTGAGGTCCCAACCTCAGCCAAATGGTTAGGAAAAGTGCCAAATAGGTGCTTTTCAATGAAGAGTGGAGAAAGGTAAGTAATAAAGGGAAATAAAATTATTTGTAAGAAATCTGGATTGTACGCTCCAGGAAAAAATGAGGTGTTCTCAGATGGGTACAAATTGAACATACGTGAATTTTGGCAGTTTATGCTAGCAGCTTAATCACAGGATCCTTGGTTCTAGATATATACATTTTCCCTCAGTCCACAACAAGTGAGGTTTATGATAATGCAGTGTATGTTGAAATAACCCTTTACTTGGATGTTGGGGGCAGTGGGTGGGGGGTCCTCAATGGTAATCCATTAAAGTAACTTCGCAATCTAATGTAATACCTTATATAGCAATTCTTATCTACAAATCTGATAGCTAGAAAAGTACACAAATTTAAAATCTTGTTTAAATTTCTGTAAGCAGTTTTCAATGTTTTCACGGAGCAATGTTTCGATGCTCCAGTCATCAAGACTCTGGGATAGGCTGTTTTTTCCTGCCTGTCATTTTTATATGTTGGTTGTTTTCAAGTCA
This sequence comes from Carcharodon carcharias, assembly GCF_017639515.1. Classification (NCBI taxonomy): domain Eukaryota; kingdom Metazoa; phylum Chordata; class Chondrichthyes; order Lamniformes; family Lamnidae; genus Carcharodon; species Carcharodon carcharias. The sequence continues at coordinate 139,035,089 of NC_054475.1, read as the reverse complement.
GCACTTAGTAGCTAAGGGGAATATAATTGACTGGTGAATTTATTTAGGAATTGAGTTTCCTGGCCCGGAGGACTTCTCGCAGTGTTTTGGATTTGCTACTGTAACTTAATGGAATTGGATTTTGTTAAATAATATGTTGTACTTGATGTAGTAGTATGCACAGTAAGAAACTATAATATATTTAAATAACATCCGTTATGATCATCTGGTTCAGAATCAGTAACTTGTTTCAAGTAAATGAAATTTTATCACCCTTCTTTGCTAAGAACAAAGTCACAATATTACATGGTTTTAAACAATCAGAAGAGTTTGTACTATCTATCCTCTACCTCATGTTAATTCTAGATGTTAGACATTAATTAACAGGCAAATTGTGGGCAAATGTCAGCTATCAATTGCACCTTAAATGACAGATACAATTAAGACCGATCTTACAAATTGGCTGAACAGTCCAGATTTTATAGGTCACCATGAGTCACCCTTAAAACGCTTGTCTTCCTTGTGAGGAATTTTAGTTTCTCCTTCTAGGAGCTAGTCTGATCCCTAGCCAACAGCAGCTTTACTCCAACCAATTCCCACGGGTACAATCCTAGCCAAAAAGCACACTATTCTAGTCTTCTCGCAGATCCAGCTCTCAGATTTTGCTCTCAGATCCATCTTTTGTGGTCTTCTTTTCCTTACTGTGCCAACTTTCTAAGCATGCATCCCACTGTGTTGGCCAGGCTATACTCCAGCCTCTATTCACAGGCAGTCCCAGCTCCCCAGCTGAGCTGTTGCCAACAGCTGCTGCTTGGACTGATCTGTCTCCTGTTATATCTCCCAAGAGTTCAGCCTCTGTCCTGAGGCAGGGTCAGATGTATCAAAACTAGGTACATTCTGCACCTTAAATGTTACAATCCCACAGGTGCTAAATTACAATGGTTCAATACCCGCACAGTGAAGATGATTTCCATAAATCATTCCTGACTTCCACTGAATATTTGAATCCTTTTCGTCAGTATTTGCTTTAAGTAATTAGCTCTGGCTGTAGTTATGCAGAATGTCCACTAGATGGCAAGTGAACCCTAACTATTAAGGTGACATCTCTTATTCCAAGATTGCTAAGTAGAAAAATAATTTAGTGTATTAAATATAAATTTACTACTTGTGTTTAAATCCTCTTGAAAATTATGGAAAGTTATAAAATGTTTAATTGTGAAGTACCAACAGTATTTCAAAGTTACTTTCCAGAATTACTTTAGTTGTAATTTTTGTTGTATTCTTGTTCTAATAAAAGGTATTTTCCTATTCCTTTTAGGTCCTTGGAGTTTCAATGTTCTGAGAAAATGTCATTTTATGAATGATATCAGAGGTAGTTTTAAAAGAAATATTTTGGTTAATGCAGTTAAACTATTAAAACTGTACAGATTTTCTCCTTTCAGGAGAATGCTTAATGGAGTTGTTCACTGTTCACCTAGATTAAGTGCTTTGAAGAGGCAGTTTGTTGCCTGATAAATTGATATTTTAAGAGACTGTAAAATTATGGAAGCAAGTTAAATTCCTTCCAGTAGTGCCACTGTATTGTGTCTCTGATTAAATGAGCTTGGTGTAGTATGTTTGAAAGTTTCTCTAAACAATTATTTGACTTGATAGAGTTTGGGAATAGGGAACTAAATTTTAAATAAAAAATATATATATGATTGGTGCTGATTTTATAATTGCGAATCTTGTTCAGTTTTTCATACTTTGAAATTCCAAACAAAAGGACGAGGTTTAAAAATTATAATAAAATTAACAGCGTCTAAAATAGCATGGATATTCATGCTTAAGTAATTTTTAAATTTGTATTTTATATTTTATTCACATCTGTCTTTGCAAGCAATCTTCAGGTTAAATGAACTACAGCTGGTCATAGTACAATTTGTTTTAATAATGTAAAATAGTTTGAAGATACTAGACACCAAGAAAATTACCCATTTATGTTATTCCTTAAATTTGGGTTCATGTTTTTAATTTTTATGGTAAATTTTCCGTCATAATTATAAAGTTTCTAATAACTCATAGAACGCTTTTCAACATTGTTCTGCAGTACTCTGGCAGCTGGTTATTTTATCAACTCTATGTTGACATTAACTTATAATAAAAAAAATGTACATGACACTTCTTGCCGGTCTTCTTTCATCTATTAAGTATTTTCTTTAAATCATTCCATGCCTTAAACTGCTTGCAGTACATAACCTCTGAACTCCAATTGCTACAAACTCTTCTTTTATTTCAATTGGATGAATACTTGGCTTTATTTGCCAAAAATAAAAACTTGGCTATTGCATCAAATTTTATTATCAGTTCATTAGATATGCCATGAATAAATGGTTGTCTTCTGAAGACTAGTTTGCTTTTACACACTTTAAGAACATTGCTCATATTTGGCAGTACTGCCTTTAGTGTTCCTTACACCACTGCGTTAAAGAACTGCTGAGGACTGTATATATGATTTTTAAAAATCAGTGAAAGCAGACTTTTCTACTTTTGAAAAAAAAGTTTGTTTCGTTGTTAAGGCAGTTCTTCAAACTGTATGTTTTCAACCAACTGAAATGTTTTATATTTACCTTATCCTGTTGTCCTCCATATTTTGTTGTTCATTGTACTGTTCTGATTTGTATTTATGTCATGAAACAGTAACTTTTTGAATAAAATTTAAACCTATAAGGTTGTGCAATGGTATTCATTGTACAGTGATGTTGCAGAAAAGTATACATATATCAAGAGCAATTAGGGATGGGCATAAATGCTGGCTTTGCCGGAGACGCTTACATCCCCCAAATTAATATTTTTGAAAATTGATACATCTCTTTTGGGAGAAAAATGAGATTTACTTCTGTATCTACAGCAACTAACCTTTTTAAATTGAAGTACATATTGCTTGTGTAATCTGAAAGTGAACAGGATTGAACCTTCAGAACATGCCCAGAATGAACAAATTTATCCTTAAAAAAAATCCTATGAATCTAAAACATGCAAAGATATATTAATAATGGGGTTCTCAGAGAATACTTGCATTGGAGACAGTACAGCAAAGTTTCGCTAAATGAGTCCCTGGGATGAAGGGATTGTCCAATGAGAGGCTGAGTAAACTGGGGTTATATTTTCTTCAGTTTAGAGGAATGAAACATACAAGATTCTAAAGGGCCTTGATAGGGTAGATGGAGAAAGGTTGTTTTTGCTGGTTGAGGAGTCTAAAACAGTCTCAGGATCAGGGGCTGATCATTTGGGCTGAGATGAGGAGAAATTACTTCTTTCAAAGGGTTATGAATCTTTGGAATTCTCTACCCCAGAATGTTGTGGATGCTCCACCATTGAATACATTTAAGGCTGGGATAGACAGGTTTTTGGGGTCTCAATGAATCAAGGGATATGGGGAGCAGGTGGGAAAGTGAAGTTGAAGCCCAAGATTAGCTGTCGTGAATGGCAGAGCAGGCTAGACAGGCTGTATAGTATACTTCTGCTCTTAATTCTTGTGGCAAAGTGAAACTTGGAAATGAACATAGCTAAAGATGCAAAACATGAGTTGGAAATTATTTCTGTACTGTAGCAATAGAAAGCAGTCAGAGTAGAGGAACAAAACTATGAAAGATACTAATGCTGCAAAACTAAAATTACCACTTCTAGGTATTTGTTAGGAAAGATATATGCACCATGCTTAACCAAATAGTAGTATTTGCCAAATAGTCCAAAACCACCTTTACAAAACAGATGGTGAATATGCTCAAATAGCTGCAAACCATGAGTTTTATTTCTTCAGTCCTGGGTTATGTAATAGGATCAATTATTTGGATTAAATTTAAGGAATCCTTTATGATAACCCAGAAGGCAGCAATCCTCTACTTCGGAAGAAGAAAAGATAGCCTAAGTACTCCTTGAATGTTATCAAAATATTCATGAAGTGGATATCAAACATTCTAATGAAGTTTTTTTTGGCTTTAATTTTAATTTTTGCTTTCAATAAAGCTGATTTATGGTTTATAGCCTTAAGTAACAAAGTCTGTGTATTTTTTTTTCTGGAGACCAGGTGAACACAAGAGGCTTGTACCGTTTCCATACTGGCAGTAACATGGTTTCTGTTCAACCCTGGACAACATTACAATATCATGTGTGTATAAAATTGCACAAATGTGTAAGGAGTTCATGTTTTCTTGAAATAGTCGTCTCTGGTGAAAAACATGAGAAAAATATTTTGTGAAGGCCTGGAAATATAACATACAGCTTAGTGGATAGTACATATTTGTTCTCAGGTGAGAACAAGATCAGCTCAATTTTGATGGTATCCAATTAAACAGCTTACTGACTGCAGGGTTGCTTGTGAAGAAAGGGAGACATGTGACTGGTGTGATGCAGCCCACTCCAGCGAGAATCACTTTGAGGAAAGAAGAGGTAAACAAGAAAACAGTTTGCAGGAAAAAGAATGTGAAGTTGTCCTTCATTTTAAAAGGAAACAAACCTCTCTTCCATTATGTCCAAAGTTTGAGATTTAAAACAAAATTTCCAAGGTACAAACATATGTAACTGTATCAATTATACAATAAAAAAGGGAAAATGCTAGAAAAACTCAGGTCTGACAGCATCTGTGGAGAGAGAAACAGAGTAAACGTTTCAAGTTTGTATGACCCTTCAGAGCCCAGATCTTCTCTCTCTACAGATGCTCAGACCTGAGTTTTTCCAGCTTTTTCTGTTCTTATTTCAGATTTCCAGCATATGCAGTATTTTGCTTTTATATTATTGTATCAATTATATATTCATTACACTGAGTGCAAAGCACAGAAGCAGACCATATGGCACAAATGGTCCATTCTGTTCTTTATCTCCACACACGCCTTACCCCATTCTGTTCATCTTACCGTAACCATATATCTTATTCCTTTCTGCTTTGTGCTTATCTAGCTTTCCCTTAAATGCTTCTATGCTGTTTGCCTCAGTTACTCATTGTGGTCGTGTGTTCCACATTCTTGGCAGTTTAGGTAAACAAGTTCCTCCTGAATTCCCTATTGGATTTATACGGGACTATCTACTATTTATCACCTCCAGTTCTGGATTCTCCCACAAGCGGAAACATTTTTCACTATCCTCTATCAGGTCACCATTCAGCTTTCTCTTTTCTAGAGACAAGAGCTTTCCTGGTAAGTATCTCCTTTCAGTTCTGGTATCATCCTTGTAAATCTTTTTTGAACCTTCTCCAATGCATTTACAGTAAATCCCTGCTTAACTTTGACTCAATAATATTTTGCTTCAATATCGTCAATAAAGTAATGACAGTATATCCATTTAACATTGTTTGCCACAGACATTCTGTTCTGTGGCTTGCATGCACACATGACCTTTTTACCAGTGCTCCTGCTGTATGCTGAAGACGCTTTTCCCCCAGCGCACGTTCCAATCCTCCATCCTTGATTCTAGCCCTTGCTTAGCCCCCGCTTCTGCCCTCAGTGCTGAGACCCCTCTTCCCCTTGCTCCCAGCCATGACCTAGCCTTTCCCTCGCTCTCAGTCCTGAATTCCCTCTTTTCCCTGCTCCCATTTGTCTGTTGGTACCACCAAGGACTTCTTCAGCTGCTCCTCTTCTCCTCACTCCCAATCTCACTCTGAAGTACCTGCACTGACCAACTTCTGCCACTAGATGGAGCCTGGTTGATCCAAAACAAGATGAGTGTAATTTTTTTTACATTTATTTATATTACAATATAATGAACTTTTTAAAATTTTATTTTAAAGGCTATTTAATTATGAATGTACAGCATTTCATCTGATTTTTTTTCTACTGAGAAATATCCTAAAGTACCTAACTATACAGTGTTTATTTTATAAAAGCAAAATACTGCAGACGCTGGAAATCTGAAGCAAAAACAAAAAATGCTGTAAAAACTCAGCAGGTCTGACAGCATCTGTGGAGAGAAAGACAAAACGTTTCGAGTCCGTATGATTCTTCTTCAGAACAGTTTATTTTTATTTTGCAAGTTGTTTTATCTAGGAATGCACAGTACAGTATTTCAATTTGCACATTGGTTTTTCCGGGCAAGAAGTGTCTGAAAGAACCTAACTCCAGTTTCAACATTGATTCCCATGGGAACATATAATTCATGTAAAGTCGTTTCAGTTAAGGTCGCAATTTTCAGGAACACAAATACAACTCTAAGTGAGGACCTCCTGTATATCATTTTTGTAACATGAAACCAGTATGCCCAAGTGTGGTCTAACCAAGGCTTGATACAAGTTTAATATAACTTCTCTGCTTTTCAGTTCTATGCCTCTAAAAATAAATCCCAGGGACTTGGTTTGCTTTCTTCTTATGGCCTTGTTAACTTGTGTCACTACCTTTTTGGTGATTTGTGTATGTCTACTCCTAGATATCCCTTTGCTTCTGTACCATATTCAGCATCTTTGTTATACAAGCAGTATGTGGCCTCCTTATTTTTCCTCTTACAAATGCACTTTATCACAATTATTTCTATTGAAATTCATTGCCAATTAAAGACTCGTGTTGCAAGCTTATTAATGTCTTCCTGTATTCTGTTATATTGCTTATCTTTATTATGCTTTCCAGTTTGTTGCTGCTGCAAGTTTTGAAATTTTCAAGTCTAAATCATTAATGTAAATTGTGAATAGCCAGCCCCTTTACTGATCCCTGTGGAACACCACTGCCCCCTTCTGTCAGTTTGAGTAGCTACCTTTAACCCAACAGCTTGCCATCCATTTTGCCACTTGTCCCCTTACTCTTCATACTCTGGACTTAATCATGAGTGTACCTTATCAAAAGCCTTTTGAAAATCCATTTACTGTTACCCTTGTCTATCCTTTGTTACTCCAAAGAATTAAAAACTTGTACATAAGCACTTTAAGACATTCCTAAACACTTCATAGCTAATGAAGTACTTTTGAAGTTCAGTCATTGTTGCAATGTAGGCAAGTGTGGCAGCAAATCCTACAAAATGAAATAAATGGCTAGATAATTGGAAATATAACCCAGCTAATTACTGCTGTATTTCTTGGCCATTGTGACACCTGGGTAAGTCCAGGCCACAGATTAAGATGTTATATTAGCAAATATAATGGCATGATGTTTCCCCATGGTTACCTGATATGCAAGGTCATCGAAGAGAGGCAAGTGATGGAAGCAATCGTCCTGTAGATCCTTTGCATCCTGGACTTGTGGATGGTGGTTTCAGCCAAACCCAGGAGTAGTTTCCTCTACAGTAGAGAGGAAACTCGATACAGTATTGAGTGGTGAAGGAGCATAGTAGATTTGTAAATTGGATTTTTTTGATGAACAACTCAGTGGATTGTCTTGATCCTTTTTTTTGTTGAAGTTTCAGGTCAAAAACAATGTAATTGAAACCATGTGGTTATTTATAAATTCTGAAAAGTGTCCATTATAAAATCACAAGTTAAAGATAAATTGTTGATATGAATAATTCTCCATGTCAGATGTGTTCTGTCTTCTGTATGGGTTCACAATTCTGCTATCTCTAACAAGGTAACTGGTCCTGCAGAGGTGGTCTTGATTTAATGCTTTGGTATCAGTGTGGTTTAGTGGTGTTACACTTGAATCAGAAGGCTCAAAGCCCCACTTCAGATACCTGAACACAATCTAAGTTGACATATGACAGTGCAGTAGGGAGCACTTGCTGTCTTTCGGATAAGATATTAAACTGAAGCCCTGTCAGCCCTCTCAGATGAAAGTAATTGATCCTATGGAACTATTCAAAACATGGGTGGGGCATGTTCCTGCTGTCTTCCCTAATAATTATGTGCCAACCAACATCACTCTTAAAAGAAAAAAGACATTCCGGCCTTTGACTCATTGTTTGAGAGAACTTATTGTCTGAAATTTGGCTCCTGTGTTTCTTACATTATTATAATGACTATATTTTGGAAAGTATTTTAATGGCTGTGATGTGCTGTGTGTAGTCACTCAAAGCACTACATATGTGCAGGTTTTTAAAACTGATCAAAGCTTATCTGCACAACAGACCTCATGGCATAAAAGGAACAGTAGCAACATGGATACAAAATTGGCCAAGTGAGCAAGTAATGGTTAATGGAGGTTTCTTGGGCTGGAGGAAGGTTTGTAGTGGAGTTCCCAGGAGCTGGTATTGGGACTCTTGCTTTTCCTGAAATATATTAATGATATAGACCTTGGTGTACAGGGAACACTTTCAAAATTTGTGGATGATACACAACTTGGAAGCATTGTAAACCGTGAGGAGGATGGTGTAGAACTTCAAAAGGCCATAGACAAGCTGGGGGCATAGGTGGCAGATGACAGTAAATAAGGTACTGCTCTAAGGGGAGTGCATAAGCCATTAAAGGTGGCAGGACAGGTTGAGAGAGTGGCTAATAAAGCATACAGTATCCTAGGCTTTAATAGGGATATGGAGTATAAGGCCAAGGAGAATGTTGAACTTGTAAGACACTAGTTAGACATTAGCTAGAGTATTGTGTACAGTTCTGGGTGCTACATTTTAGGAAGAAGAGATTGATGAGAATGGATCCAGGAATAAGAAACTTCAGTTATGAAGATAGATTCGAGAAGTTGGGACTCTTTTCCTTGGAGAAAAGGAGGCTCAGGAGAGATCTGATAGAAGTATTCAAAATCACAAGGGGCCTGGACAGAGTAAATGGGAGTAAACTTCCCATTTCTTGAGTTTCCCTGATGTCGGTCGGTTAAATGGCCGCCTCGTCACTAACTGACCCAAACTATTTGAACGGAGAATCTCCCGCCAAGAGCCAGATTGACATGGTAACTGGCCAATCGACACCCGGCTGCTGTCAGATTCCCACCTTCATTGGCTGGTGCCTGCTCTGGATTATCCAATCGGAATGAAAGGTAGGTGGGTTGGTGGGTGGGGAATTGTTGACGAAGGTGGTGGAGGGAAGCTAGGGGCGGGGTTTTGCTGCCCCCGCTGCACTCTCCTCGTTACCGTCCATTTTGTTCTCGCCATATGGCGGTGATGAATCCGGTCATCGCCACTGAGATTTACATCGCCGTCTGCCGCTGCGCGATGTTGCTGTCGGCGAGGAGCGGCGCCGAGGTGGAGCAGGTGCAGGCGGATCTGTGTCGGTTGCTGCCCTACCTGCGCCAGTCGCTTTCCTGCGTCGTGTGTGGTAAGCGGAGCGGCTTCGATCAATACAAGTCCCCCCGGGGAACTGAACGTTCAGGCCGTTTAGCCTAATAATAACTCGCGAAACGACCTAAAAGTCAGTGAGAGTCAGTGGCGGCAATGGAGGGTCACTGGTGCTTCTCAAATGGAAAACAAAAACGAAAACAGAATTACCTGGAAAAACTCAGCAGGTCTGGCAGCATCGGCGGAGAAGAAAAGAGTTGACGTTTCGAGTCTTCTTCTCCGCCGATGCTGCCAGACCTGCTGAGTTTTTCCAGGTAATTCTGTTTTTGTTTTTGTTTTGGATTTCCAGCATCCGCAGTTTTTTTTGTTTTTACCTTCTCAAATGGAAGCTTGTTGCTGGCGGATGAAACATCTGCCCCGCCCTGTCGGGGAGAAGGGAATTGGTTTTCAGATGTCACATATCGTACTTCAAACCTATAATCTCATTGCTTTGGTCACTGGCACATGAGGGGGAATCCCTGGAATTGGGAAAGAGCACGATTGATCCCTATCATTGTGACACCGGTTTAAGGAAACGGGACTGGCATTTTCAGCCTATTGACTGACTACGTTGATATCGTTCCAGCACATAATCTGCTTTGGCACATCGTTTTGCTATACTGGGGGAATGGCTGCATTGTTGAAATACGACTTTTCCGATTAGATGTTATACTAAGGCCCCACCTGCCTGTATAAGGTACACGCAAGAGGTGGCTTTGCATCAAAAAGTTGTTTTCTTAGCAAATATCCTACCTGTAAACACCACCAACGGAAAACACACGATTGGCTAACCAACCCATTTGTTGTTTGTGGGATGTTAATGTGCAGTGTCGTCCTTGTTCATAATTTTTTGTTTTCTTACACTGACTGTGAAAAGGTGCCTAGTCGTTGCCTCAAATACAATTCTGTATTTAACCTGTTCCAGGAATATAAAGCTCATCACTTCCAAAACTTTACTGGTAAGTATCTCAACACAGCAGGTTGTTTGTTAGATCCTCTCCACAGATGCTATCAGACCTGCTGAGTTTTTCCAGGTATTTTTGGTTTTGTTTTGGATTTCCAGCATCCGCAGTATTTTGCTTTTATCTTAGTGTTTGTTAGTTACTTGCTGATTCAGAGTTGTGACATGAACAAACTGATCTTATGCTGGAACATCTCGTTCTAGTTGGATGTTAGACATGACTGGCAAAAATTTGTTTCAAATCTATATACTGTACCAAGCTAGTTTCAAGAAGGCGAGAAAGGATTTAGATTTCACAGATTAACATGCCAGCTTTTTTCGTTCAGTGCCTATGTTTCCTTTGCTAAATGTTTTGAAAAGGAGCACGAAAACATCATTGAAAGATTCTGCTCTCCATCTTCAGTTTAATAACCTCTTCTGAACTAAATGTCTAACTAATTGCCTAAACTATTGCACCATGTTGAATTTCATTATGATGACTTTGGAAAACATTGCAGTGCCAGTTTTCTCAGGTGCAAGATAAAGTGCAGACCATGTTATACATGATTAATGAAAATCAAATCCATGCCTTTGTTGCCCTTGAATCTGTTATATCAACAACAGCTTGTATGTATAAAGCACCTTTAACATAAACTATGCCAAAACACTTCACAGAATCTCACAGTGCAGAAGAGGCCCTTCGGCCCATCGAATCTGCACCGACACGTGAGAAACACCTGACCTACCTACCTAATCCCATTTACCAGCACTTGGCCCATAGCCTTGAATGTTATGATGTGCCAAGTGCTCATCCAGATACTTTTTAAAGGATGTGAGGCAACCCGTCTCCACCACCCTCCCAGGCAGTGCATTCCAGACCGTCACCACCCTCTGGGTAAAAAAATTTTTCCTCACATCCTCCCTAAACCTCCTGCCCCTCACCTTGAACATATGTCCCCACATGACTAGCCCTTCAACTAAGGGGAACAGCTGCCCCCTATCCACCCTGTCCATGCCCCTCATAATCTTGTACACCTTGAGGGACGTCCCTCAGTCTTCTCTGTGCCAATGAAAACAACCCAAATCTATCAAACCTCTCTTCATAATTTAAATGTTTCATCCCAAGCAACATCCTGGTGAATCTCCTCTGCACCCCCTCCAGTGCAATCACATCCTTCCTATAATGTCGCGACCAGAACTACACACACTACTCCAGCTGTGGCCTCACCAAGCTGTGGCCTCAACTCCAACATGATCTCCGTACTTTTGTAATCTAGGCCTCGATTGATAAAGGCAAGTGTCTCATTTGCCTTTTTCTACCCCATTAGCATGCCCCTCTGCCTTCAGAGATCTATGGACACACACGCCAAGGTCTCTTTGTTCCTCAGAACTTCCTAGTGTCATGCTGTTCATTGAATACTTCCTTGTCAAATTACTCCTTCCAAAGTATATCACCTCACACTTTTCAGGGTTGAATTCCATCTGCCACTTATCTGCCCATTTGACCATCCCGTCTATATCTTCCTGTAGCCCAAGACACTCAACCTCACTGTTAACCACCTGGCCAATCTTTGTGTCATCCGCAAACTTGCTAATCCTACCCCCTACATAGTCATCTATGTCCTTTAAATAAATGACGAATAATAAGGGACCCAGCACAGATCCCTGTAGTACCCCACTGGACACTGGCTTCCAGACACTAAAGCAGTCTTCTGTCATCACGCCCTCTCTCCTACAACTAAGCCAATTTTGAAACCACCTTATCAACTCACCCTGTATCCCAAGTGCATTTGCCTTCTTTATAAGTCTCCCATGTGGGACCTTGTCAAAGGCTTTGCTGAAATCCATATAAACTACATCAACTGCACTACCCTCATCTTCACACCTGGTCACCTCCTCAAAAAATTCAATCAAATTTGTTAGGCATGACCTCCCTCTGACAAAGCCATGTTGACTATCCCTGATTAAACCTTGCCTCTCCAAGTGGAGATAGATTCTCTCCTTCAGAATTTTCTCCAATAGTTTTCCTACCACTGACGTGAGACTCACTGGTCTGTAGTTCTCTGGCTTATCTCTACAACCCTTCTTAAATAGCGGAACCACATTAACTGTTCTCCATTCCTCTGGCACCTTCCCCGTGGCCAGAGAGGAATTAAAAATTTGGGTCAGAGCCCCTGCGATCTCCTCCCTTGTCTCCCTCAGCAGACTGGGACACAAAACATCTGGACCTGGAGATTTGTCCACTTTTAAGTCTGCCAACACCTCCAATACCTTGTTACTCCCTATGTCAATTTGCTCAAGAATCTTGCAGTCTGTCGTCTCTCCCCCCCACCCCCCCGAGTTCAATACCTTCATCCTCATTCTCTTGGGTGAAGACGGATGTGAAGTATTCGTTCAACAGGAATGTTCTAAAGCCAAGATTTACATTCAGCTGCATAGGAGATATTAGGGCAGATGACCAAACGCTTGGTCAGAGGTGTGTTTTTAAAATTGTCTTAAAGGAGGATGGAGAGGCAGCAATGTTTAGGGAGATTACAGAGATAGGAAAGTGGGAGACCACAGAGAGATTGAAAACCAAGATGGAGAATTTTGAAATTGAGGCATTGCTTAACTTGGAGCCAATGTAGGTTGGCAAACACAAAGGGTATTGGGTGAATGGGACTCAGGCAGTAAAGTTTTGGATGATCTTGTGTTTACAGAGGGTATAATGTGGGATGCTGGCTCGGAATGCATTGGAATAGTCAAGTCTAGAGAAAGCTTTTAACTTAAGATAAACTGAAGCAAGGACGGAGTCGAGCGATGTTATGGAAGTAGAGATAGGCAGTCTTAATGATGACGCAAATCGGTGGTCAGAAACTTGTCTCGGGATCAAACGTGTCACCAAAGTTGCAAACAGCCTGGTTTAGCCTCAGACAGTTGCCAGGGAGAGCAATGGGGGTGATAGCTAGGGAATGGAGTTCGTGGTTTCAGCTGTCCCAGTGTTTAATTGGAGGAAATTTCTGCTCATCGGTCAGACAAGTGTTCTGACAATTTAGAAAAAATGGAGGTGAGGTAGAGTGGATGTTGTCATGTGAAAACTAACGCTGTGGTATTGGATGATGCCATCAAGGGGTAACATGTAGATGAGAAAGAGTTGGGGGGGGGGGCGGGGTCATGGTTAGATCCTCAGAAAATCAGAGGTAATGGTGTGCAAAGCCATTCCTAATGATTAAAAATATAAGAATGGAACCAGGCAGGTATGATCCCACCCTACTGGATAACGATGAGAGGCATTGGAGTATGATGGTGTGGCCAGCTGTGTCAAAGGCTACAGACTGGTTGAGAGGATAAGGATGTATTGTTTACCTTTGTTACCATCAAAGGATGCCACTTGTAACTTTAAGAGCCCTTTTGGTGTTAGCTATTTTGGTACTGCGGCAGGAGTGAAAGCCTAATTAGAGGGATTCCATTCTGGAGTTTTGGGAAAGATGGGGAACAGATTTGAGAGGTTAAAACATGTTCAAGAACTTTTGAGAGGTAAGGGAGGTTGGAGATGGGACAGTAATTTGCTAGGATAGGTTGGCTTTTTGAGGGCAGGGGTAATGACGGCAGATTTGAAACAGAGGGACACTAATTGAAAAGAGAGACCGTTAACAAAATCAGCCACTGTGGGAGCAAGGAAGGGAAGTTGAGTGGTCAGCAGTTTAGTGGGAATAGATTTGAGGGAGCAGGAGGTGGAACTCATGGGCAGGATGAGTTTGGAGAAGAGAAGAGGGGAGATAGGAAAGATTAAAGAACAATGCAAGTTCAGGACTATAGGGCAGGGAGAAACCTTAGAGAAAGTTTGGCTTGATGGCTTAAGGGAAGGGAGGAATGTAGCAGAGGTAGCTAAATGGTTGGCCTCAATCTTAGTGATAAAGAAGTCCTTGCACTTGTTTCTGGAGGGATTATTTATACAATGCTCTCTTTGGTGGACTTTTAAGGTGGAGTTTGATTCATTTGAGATGGTTTATTCAGTAAAATTGACATCAAGGAGCCTTACAGCCTTTCAGGGCATTATTAATACATTAGTTAATTAAAAACGAAAAAAAGATTTGTATTTACACTTCATAAATTGCTTTTCAGGACATGTCAACAAAGTACTTTTTAAAGTGTTACTATTTTAATGTAGGCCATTAATTTAATGGCAGCCAATTTGCATGTAGCAAGTCTCCACAAATAACAATGTGACCATCACCAGATAATCAACATTGCAAAAAAACAAACTGAGGGATAAATATTGGCCAGAACGCCAGGATAACTCCTGTACTCTTCTTTGAAATTGTTCATGGGATCTTTGACATCCAATTCAATACAAGGTGTCAGCCTTGGCTCAATGGAGGTGGTCTCTTCTGCATATAAAGATTGTGGGTTCAAGTCTCACTTCAAAGATTTCATATAGTACAAGCTGACACTACAGTGCAATATTGAGGGAGATTCCATCTTTTAGATTGATTTTAAACAAAGTTCTGTCTGCTCTCTCAGGTAGATGTAAAAGGTTCCATGAATTCAAAGAGCTGCAAAGTTATGGTGTCTTGGCCAATATTTATCCCTCAACCAACATCGCTAAACAGATATTGTTGGATCAACCAAGTCAGCCTACTTCCTTTCATTGTTGACTTTGAGTGGCTCTTTAGTGCATTCAGAGGCTTCAGTGACAGGTCCCATCACAAAGTTAGTTACACAAAGCTCATGGTAGCAGCAAAGCTCAAGTAGTCTCTGTTTTCAGTTATCTTTCCGATGCCATGACATCCAAGGAACTTGACAGGTTGATCATTGACATCATCATCATGACACCAGCTCACAGAGCAAACCACTGAAAGAAAAATATTTTTTATATCTATTCTTTCATGGGATGTAGCCATCATTAGCAAGGCCAGCATTTGTTTCCCACCCCTAATTGCTCTTGAATTGCGTGGCTTACAATCTGTAGAGTAGAAAATCAACTGCTCCCCCATCTTGCTCAAACAATAAGAGATCCTCTTTAATTAGGCAACCTCTACTGACTCATCTCCTCTCTCTCTCCCCCCCCACCCAGTTCATTGGGCTTGTTTCAGAAGTTTCCTCGACCTACCTCCAACTTCAACATTTCAGAGGGCAGATAAGAGTCAACCACATTTCTCTGGATCTGGAGTCACATGTAGGCCAGGTCAGGTAGGGAGGGCAGATTTCCTTCCCTAAAGGACATTAATGAATCAGGTGGTTTTTTATGACAAACGATGATGGTTTCATCGTCACCATTATTGGGATTAGCTTCCAATTCCAGATTTTTTGATAAATTGAATTCAAATCCCACCAGCTGCTTTGGTGGGATTTGAACCCAAGTCCTCATTAGCCTGGGCCGACTGGTCGAGTGACACTGTGTGGAGAGAAATAGTATTAATGTTTCATATCAATGACTTTTCATCAGACCAGAGGAAAAATAGGAATGTAAAAGTTTTTATGTCAGTGGATTTGAGGAGCAGGCAGAAAGAACAAAAGAGAATGTCTGTGAAAGGATGGAGGCTAAGAGAGAGTAACTAACAAGAGATTTCATGGTGAAAAAGCCAAAAAAGAGTGGTAATGGGTATAATAAAGAAATAAAAGATGTATAAACCCAGAAAATGCTGGAAAAACTCAGCTGGTCTGGCAGCATCTGTGGAGAGCGAAACAGAGTTAATGTTTCGAGTCCAATATGACCCTTCAGAACTGAAAAGAGGGAGAAATGTTATGGGTTTAATGCTGTTGAAAAGTGGGGAGCGGCAGGTGGAGCAAAATGGAAAGCCAGGATAGCTTAGAAGGTGAGGGAGGTTAAAAGACAAAGATGTCATGGAACACAAGGCAAAGTGAGTGGTAATGATGGTATTAAAATCTAAAGCCTCGGCCCAGAGTAGGTGTTAATAGCAGAATAAAGGTCTGGCTGAAAGCAAAATAGCAGAATGCATTACCAGCAGAGAAAGGGTCAATGCTATCTGAAAGCAAAAAGAATGAGAACACGATGCAGACTGACATCTAGGGGCAGAGTTTAAAATGGAGAACAGAGTTCATAGACTGAAATTGTTGAACTTAATGTTGAGTCCAGAAGGCTGTAAAGTACCTAGTTGGAAGATGAGATGCTGTTCCTCCAGCTTGTGTTGTGCTTCACTGGAACATTGTAGCAGGCAGAGGGCAGAAATTTGAGCATGAGAGCAAGATGGTGAATTAAAATAGCAAGTGATTGGAAGGTCAGGGTTATGCTTATGAACTGAAAGAAGGTATTTACAAAGTGGTCACTCAGTCTGCAGTTTCTCTCTAATGTAGAGGAGACCACATTCTGAGCAGTGAATACAGTAGATTAAATTGAAAGAAGTGCAAGTAAATTGTTGCTTCACCTGAAAGGAATGTTTGGGATCTTGGATGGTGAGGAGGTAAAGGGACAGGTGTTACAGCCCCTGCGATTGCTCGAGAAGGTGCTGTGGGGAGGAGGATGAGGTGTTGGGGGTGATAGAGGAGTAGATTGGGGTGTCACAGAGTGAATGGTCCCTTCGAAATGCTGATAGGGGAGGTGAGGGGAAGATGTGTTTAGTGGTGGCATCATGTTGGAGTTGGTGGAAATGGAGGAGGGTGATCCGTTGAATACAGAGGTTGAAGGAGTGGAAAGTAAGGACAAGAGGAATCATATTGTGGTTCTGGGAGGGAGGGGAAGGAGTGAGGGCAGAAATGTGAGAAATGCATCAGACACGGCTGAAGGCCCTGTCAGCTGAGGAAAAAGGATAACATGTCAGAAGCGATATTGTGGAAGGTAGCATCATCAGAACAGAAGTGACGGAGAAACTGGTAGAATGGAATCCTTACAGGCAGCAGGATGTAAGAAGGTATAGTCAAGATAGCTGTGGGAGTCATTGGGCTTGTAATGAATATTGGTAGACAATCTATCACCAGAAATGGAGACAGTGAAGTCGGGGAAGGGAGACCATGTGAAGGTGAGAGAGAGGGGTGAAAATTGGAAGCAAATTGATGAATTTTTCCAGTTCCAGATTATGAAGTCATCAATGTACTAGGAAAAGAGGGGGCTGGTCTGAGTAGGAATGAAACAAGAAATGCATAACTACCCACCCCCTTTGGAGGAGTTAAAGGAGAAATTGTTATTTTTAATTATTCATTCATGGGATGTTGGCCATGTCAGCATTTATTGCCCTTCTTCAGAGGGCATTTAAGAGTCAATGACATTGCTGTGGGAGTGGTTTCATTCCAATTTTTTTGGAATTCAAATTTCACCATCTGCCATGGTGGGATTTGAACCCAGGACCCCAGAGCATTACCATGGGCCTCTGGAATACCAATACAATGACAAAACCATTATGTCACTGTCTCCCCTTGTTTAATGAGAGAACAAGTTTAGCCAGGCGGAGTGGGCGATGGTGGATGGGGATTGTTCAGGTCTTTATTCATGGAAGAAGCACAGAACTCTCGCAGTGTCCTGGTGAGGAATGGAGATGTAGAAAGATTGGACATCCATACTGAAAAGGAGGTGGTTAGGGACAGGAAACTGGAAATTGTTGAAATGAAGTAGGGTGTCAGAAAAATCACAAATGTAGGTGGGAAGAAACTGGACAAGGGGAGAGAAAATTGAGTCTTAGGAAGAAATAATTTCAGTGGGGCAACAACAGACTGAAATGATGGATCTACCAGGACAGTCCTGTTTTTGGACTTTGGGAATGAGGTAGAAGCGAACTGGTCAAGTTTGAGGGACTAAGAGTAATAGATCTTGTCTTATGTTCCATGACATCTTTGTTATTTAATCACTCCCATCCTCTAACCTATCCCTGAATTTCTGTGTTGCTCTACCTGCCTCTCCCCCGTTTTTCAACAGTTTAAAACCCATCACACTCCTACCTCTCTTCAGTTCTGAAGAAGTCATACTGGACTCGAAATGTTAACCCTGTTTCACTCTTCACCGATGTTGCCAGATCTGTTGAGTTTTCCCAGCTTTTTCTGTTTTAATTTCAGATTTCCAGCATCTGCAGTATTTTGCTTTTGTTAAATAAAAGATATATCCAGGCTACTTGGCAGCCTGAATCCGAATGCAACATGAAGGGATAATAAAAGAAACAAAACAAGTTTATAGGTTTTCTTTGTTTCACCTGATGATGCACATTCACATATTGCCTTGATATTAGTACACATAACAAAATTTGTTCCACAAATGGATGGAAAAAAATAGAGGCAACATTGCTTGGCACTACCTGAAGAAAAGCTGAGTTCTGCTATCCTGGCCAATATTTATCATTCAACCAGCATCGCTAAAAAGAGTATCTGGTCATGCATCTGTTGCGAGCCCAAGAAAAGGAATAAAAGAAAACTTGCCTTTTAAAAAATGAAGTTTGAGCCTTCATAGACCCAAATCTATAAGTCCCAGTAGGCCTTAATGGTTTCTGTGCATGTGCCAGCCCTGGAATGGCTGCACAAACGCTGATCGTTCCTTTTTCCGATCTTCGGGTGGTTCTGCGCTTGTGCCGGCCAGAGAATTGCTGCACATGCATAACATTCACGCCTTTAAGCCAGTAAATGGCCCTATGCACATGCGCAGTTGGTTCTTTTTTATTTATTTAAAGGGAGCCCTGCACCTACACAGAACACGAAACAAAAACAAAAGTGAAACTGGGTAAAAAGATCAGGTGACTCAGAAGAAAAACGGCATTCTCGAGATGGAGACAGGGTGGGAACTGCAGAGAGCAGATTTCCCAGAAGAAAGTCCCAGAAACCAGTGGGTGGGACTAAAGGTCCCAGGAAGACTGAAGTCAAGGGAAAAGAACAGGAATCTGAGCAAGGTCCTGTTCAGTGAAGTTAAAGTAAGGAGCAGAGGAAAAGGCTCCAAAATAAAAAGAGAAAGCAGTGGGGAGCAGAACCAAGGCAAATTGGGCTTGCAAGAAAAGAGAAGATCTGAGGAGACAGCCAAAAGTTGGTGACTCCTTCCTCCAGACTTGTGAAGCAGTGGTATTCTGTTGGCATAGCTGAGTATCCTAGAGAGTGCGTGGAATGCAAAGCTTAAATGCGCATGACAATCCAGGGGAGAGGAACATAGGAAGGAGAAATTGAAGCCTGGAGGTGAATCCTTGTTGAATACGTTTGAGAGAAAATGTTGCTTGGGAGAAGATTCCAAGGTGAGTCCTTTGAGAGTGTTGATTGGAAACCCCCGTGTGAAAGAGAGTTTCCATGAGACCAGTTGACTCTCAGTGTCTCTGGGGGAGTTGATGAGACATCCACAGCATCTGCTATGGCTCTGTCACTTGATCTTGGAGCGTGTTATGTCCGACCACAGGTCGCCTATTGGTGAACATCAGACTATAAGATTTTTTTGTAACTTGTGTTATTCTTATGAATCTGTGTATACCTGTTAAGGTATGGTTGTGGGTGAAGGAGTAATGTAACATAGTTTATATTTTTCTTGTTTCATAAATGTTTTATCCTTTTGTTTAAAAGCACATCAGCAGATTCTGACTTTGTTCAGTAGCCACCCTCATGTTTCTAATTAAAAATTAAAAGTTAGGATCTATCAAACCAGACTGCAACCTGGAATCTGACTTGTCCAGTAGTAACATCAGCTGGGATCATGGCATATCTCATTGGTGTTATGTGGCCTTGTTTGTGTAAATTGGCTGCTCTGTTATCCTGCTTTATGATAGTTACCGCACTTCAAAAACGCTTTGGGACATCCTGCTAAGGTGAAGACAATTTGTGATCTCATTTTTATTCAAACACTATCTTGTACCTGTAAACATGCCCCAGGCCATTGCTGCAGGAGTTCCTCAGAGTAGTGTCCTAGGCCCAAGCATCTTCAGCTGTTCCATCAGTAACGGACAGGTCAGAATTGGGATGTTTTCTGATGATTGCACAATGCTCTGTATCATTTTCATTTTCTCTTACGCTTAAGTACCCTGTGCTGGCATGCAGCAAGATTTAGACAAATTCAAGCTTGAACTAATAAGTGGCAAGTAACATTTGTGCCACCTAAGTGCTAGGCAATCTCTAACAAGAGAGAATCTGACCATCTCCCTTTGATATCCAACAGCTTTACTATCACTGAATACCCCAACATCAACATCCTGGGAATTAAACATTGACCAGGAACTTAACTTGACCAGCCATATAAATTCTGTGGCTACAAGAGCAGGTCAGAGGCTTGGAATTCTGCACCAAGTAACTCAATCTGTCCATTATCTACAAGGTACAAGTGAGGAGTATGTTGCGATACTCTCCACTTACTTGGATGAGTGCAACTCCAACAACACTCAGGGAGCTGAACACTGCCCAGGATAAAACAGCCTGCTTGGTCAGTACCTCATTCATCACCTTAAACTTTTGCTCCCTCCACTACTAGCACACAATCACAGAATCAGAAGAGGCCCTTTGGCTCATCGAGTCTGCACTGACACAATCACAGCAGTATGTACCGTATACAAGATACCCTGCACCAACTAGCCAAGGCTCCTTTGATAGCACTTTGCAATCTGTGACCTCTACCATTTAGAAGAACAGGGACAGTGGACACATGGGAATACTACCACCTGAAAGTTCCCCTCCAAGCCACACATTGGAACTATATTATGGCTCCTTCACTGTCACTAGGTCAAAATCCTGGAGCTCCATCCCTATCGGCACTGTCAGTGTACAAACACCAGATGAACTGCTGAAGTTCGAGAATGTGGCTCCCCCCTGCTTTTTCAAGGGTAACTGGAGATGGGCAATACATGTTGGCAGCAACACTTACATCCCACAAAAGAATAAAAAAAAAGCATTGAATCTAACTTCTGGATGAAGGAATTGAAGAGTAGACCACATTTCAAATTAGATACATAAAAGACCTTGCAAAATGTGCTCACGTGGATTTTGGATTCCTTCCATTATATTGGCGGGGCTATGCAGCAAGAAAGCTACTATTTGGCTTAAGCTACTAAACTTGATCTGGAACACTAATGTTGTTTGGTAAAATAGTAGCACTTGCCTCCTTGTTATCAGTGATGGGCAAAAATGTTTTGCAACATGTATAGTATACATTTAACTGGACCAGCTGTACAAATGCTGTGGCTACAAGGACAGAGGTTGGGTATTCTACAGTGTATAATTAACTTGATTCTTCAAAGCCTTTCCACCAAATACAAGACCTAAATCAGGAATGCGATGGAATACACTCCACTTGCTTGGATGAGTGCAGCTTCAACAAGATTGAAGAAGCTCAACATCATTCAGGACAAAGCAGCCTGTTTGATTGGCATCTCATCCACTACACTGTCCACTATACTAATGTTCACTCCCTCCGTCACTAGTACACCATAGCTGCAGTACTATCTACAAGATGCAACTTGCCAAGACTTCTTCAAACTTATCTCCAAACCAAAGACATCTACCACCTAG
This sequence comes from Carcharodon carcharias, assembly GCF_017639515.1. NCBI lineage: Eukaryota > Metazoa > Chordata > Chondrichthyes > Lamniformes > Lamnidae > Carcharodon > Carcharodon carcharias. The sequence goes on along the minus strand of NC_054475.1, from coordinate 139,013,626 downwards.
AAGGATAAGGGCAACAGGTTCGAGGTAACACCACAACTTTCAAGTTCCCCTCTAAGTCATGCATCATCCTGACTTGGAAATATATCACCAATCCTTGACAGTTAAGAGGGTCAAAACACTGGAACCTAGAACACTTTGGGTGTACCTGCACCACATGGACTTCAGTCGTTCAAGAAGGCAGCTCAACACCACCTTCTCAAGGGCAATTAGGGAAGGGAATAAATGCTTTCTTTGCCAGCAATACCCAGAATCCGATGAACAAATAAAAAAAAGAGGAGGGATAACAGCCTGGGCAAAGAACCTTATTATGACTCTCCCATTCAGATTACCCATAATATCTCTTTGATCTTTAGCATAGCTTTTTAGTATCCAGGATACATTTTTTTAACGGCAGACAACCTATTTTGCAGCCCTCCATTACTTCATCCATGTTTTTATTCTTTGTGAATGTGCCTAAAGATCTGCACATTTCCAATAGGAAGTGAATGGATAGCAAGTGATAGCCAAATAACTTTAAAAGCATGTGGTAGCTAGTTATTTCTCTATGTGATGCATTACAATTGAGTCATATTCACTGGTCCACACGAGTACTTGGGTTACTGACCGCGAGAGCATGCTCAGCTGATGTTTCTTCCCTATGTAGCATGGGTTACTAAGACATTTTATTGTACCAGGAATGTGGTTGCAGCCCCCATAGATTTTGTTGCAAATCTTTTCCCAAATTACCTTGGCAGAACTTATCATCCATCTTTGTTCAGGAAGGGCACCTAAAAAATCAAACATTTTGTTCAGTAGCTAATCCAAACCTGGGATTTCCATTTCAACACACCACCCTGCTCTCATGTCCACATGTCCGTCCTTGACCTGCTGCAATGTTCCAGTGAAGCTCAACGCAAACTGCAGGAACAGCACCTCATCTTCCGACTAGGCACTCTACAGCCTTCCGGACTGAATGTTGAGTTCAACAATTTCAGATCATGAACACTCTCTTCCATTCCCAGCCTCTTTGGCCATTTTGATCCCTTCCCCCCACCCCACCTGCACTAGGGCCATCTGCCACTAGCTTGCTTCCCTTAATGTCCCCATTAGCACATCCTTTAGATAATATCACCTCTCCTGGTGTTTGATAAGGTGTTTACTAAAACACCCCTTTGTCCTTTTGTCTATGACATCTTTGGCAGTTTCTTCTTGGCCTCCACCTATCACTGGCCCCCTATCGAGATCTCCTGTCCTACCCCCTTCTACCAGCTTTTATTTCACCTCATTTCAATATGTCTTAGTTCTGATGAAGGGTCATACGGACTCAAAACATCAACTGTATCCCTCTGCGCAGATGCTGCCAGACCTGCTGAGCTTTTCCAGGTATCTTTGTTTTTGTTCTAGATTTCCAGCATCCGCAGTATATTGCTTTTATCTTATTGTTTAATTTGACTGCCACCTCTCTTCAAGGAATGTCTACCTTGAAGAAGTATTGCTCTTCCCTCTGACAGGATTTCCGCCTATCTCTTTTGCCTTGTTCACCTTCATTGCTTTCCATTTCTCTCCTGGTGTTTGATAAGGTGTTTACTAAAACTCGCTTTCACAGCCATATTTCATTCCTCAACTTACCCCACGTGGATTCCAGCTGAAGTTCCATCTCTCATGTTTCGAACCCACCCAGGATTACAGGTATCTCCGGGACATATAACGCTCCTTGGACTGCTGTTCGCATTGCATCCTGAGATCCACACTCAGTGCCATGAGCCGCCATATGAACACACTTGACCCCTCCCTCCAGCAGCACCGACGCACCCTATTTCTAAGCTGTGCTTACCCCCAGTTTCATTTTGTTCTTTGTCTCATCCGACGCCTCAACAAGAAACTTTGCCTTTTTCTTTCAGATGCAAAGGAACGCAAGCTCCAACAAGTCATCGACACCAGCACCCATCCAGGACCCTCCACCCCTGCCCATCCCTCTGACCCCATCCCGTCTTCCAATCCCAGCCCCTCCGTGTATTCACCATACTCTCTGACCTTCCCCTCTCTGATGCTGAATGTTCAGTGCTCAGCAAAGGACTCAGCGTCATACCCTTACGCCCTGATCTCAAAGAATTTCGGGCTCGGCACGATGCTGAGCTCTTCTGCCACCTTTGTCTCCGTGCTCACTTCTTTGGGCAGGAGTCCTCTCCCCGTTCAACGGATCCTTTTACCCACTTCCAATATTCTCCCTCCACCTGGACCCCTCCCTCTGGATTTTTACCTGCTCTTGATCTTTTCATTAAGAACTGTCGGCGTGACATCAGTCATCTCAATTTCTCTGCTCCTCTCACCCACTCTAACCTGTCTCTTTCTGAACTTGCCACACTCTGCTCTCTCAGGTCCAACCCTGACTTTGTCATCAAACCTGCTGGCAAGGGTGGTGCTGTTGTTGTCTGGCGCACTGACCTCTACCTCGCAGAGGCTGAGTGTTGGCTCGCAGACACTTCCTCCTACCTCCCCCTGGACCATGACCCCACCACTCAACATCAAGCCATTGTTTCCAGGACTGTCACTGACCTCAGCTGCTCTGGAGATCTTCCCTCCACAGCTTCCAATCTCATAGTCTTCCAATCTCGGACGGCCCGCTTCTACCTCCTACCCAAAATCCACAAACAGGACTGTCCCAGCAGACCGATTGTGTCAGCCTGTTCCTGCCCCACAGAACTCACTCCTTGTCCAGTCTCTTCCTGCCTACATCCACGATTCCTCTCACGCCCTACATGATATCAACAATTTCCAGTTCCCTGGCCCTAACCGCCTCCTCTTCACCATGCACGTCCAATCCCTCTACATTTCCATCCCCCACTAGGATGGTCTGAGGGCTCTCTGCTTCTTCCTCGAACAGAGGCCCGAACAATCCCCATCCACCACTACTTTCCTCCGTATGACTGAACTTGTTCTGTCAGTGAACAATTTCTCCTTAAACTCCTTCTCACTTCCTCCAGATAAAAGGTGTGGCAATGGATACCTGCATGGGCCCCAGTTATGCCTGTGTGTTTATGGGGTATGTCGAACATTCCTTGTTCCAGTCCTCCCACAACTCTCTCTCTGGTACATCGATGACTGCTTTGGTGCCGCTTCCTGCTCTCGTCTGGATCTGGAAAAATTTATTAATTTTGCTTCCAATTTCCACCCCTCCATTTTCACGTGGTTCATCACTGACACTTTCCTTCCCTTCCTTGATCTCTCAATCTCAATTTCTGGTGATAGACTGTCCACCAATTTTCATTTCAAGCCTACCAACTCCCGCAGCTACCTCAACTACAGCTCCTCACACCCTGCTTCCTGTAAGAACTCCATCCCATTCTTTCAGTTCCTTTGCCTCCGTCGCATCTGTTCTGATGATGCCACTTTCAAAAACAGTTCCTCTGATGTCTTCCTTCTTCCTTTACTGAGGTTTTCCACCTACGATGGTTGACAGGGCCTTCTACTGTGTCCCAGCCCATCTGCCATGCATCCACCCTCACACCTTCCTCTCCCTCCCAGAACCATGATAGGGTCCCCCTTGTCCTCACTTATCACCCCACCAGCCTCCACATTCAAAGGATCATCCTCTGCCATTTCCGCCAACTCCAGCATGATGTCACTACCAAACGTATCTTCCCTTCACCCCTTGGCGGCATTCCGCAGGGATTGTTCCCTCCGGGACACCCTGGTCTGCTCCTCCATCACCCCATACAATACAACCCCCTCCCACGGCACCTCCCCATGCAACTGCAGAAGGTGCAACACCTGCCCCTTTACTTCCCCCCCTCCTGATCATCCAAGGGCCCAAACACTCCTTTCAAGTGAAGCAGCACTTCATTTGCACTTCCCTCAATTTAGCCTACTGCATTCGCTGCTCCCAATGCGTTCTCTACGTTGGAGAGACCAAACACAGACTGGGTGACCATTTTGCGGAACACCTTCAGTCTGTCCGCAAGAATGACCCAGACCTCCCTGTTGCTTGCCATTTCAACCCTGCTCTCATGCCCACATGTCCGTCCTTGACCTGCTGCAATGTTCCAGTGAAGCTCAACGCAAACTGGAGGAACAGCACCTCATCTTCCGACTAGGCACTCTACAGCCTTCCGGACTTAATATTGAGTTCAACGATTTCAGATCATGAACTCTCTCCTCCATCCCCATCCCTTTTCTGATTCCCCTTTTTCCAATAATTTATAATATTTTTTTACAACTATATTTTTTTCTCTTCCCTCCTATTTTAAAATTTATTTCGATCTATTCTTTCATCTCCACCTTTTAGCCCATTTTGATCCCCCCCCCCCCCCCCATCCCACCCGCATGGGGGCCATCTGCCATCTTGCTTCCCTTAGTGTCCCCGTTAGCATATCCCTTAGATAATATCACCACCGTCAACACCCCTTTGTCCTTTTGTCTTTGACATCTTTGGCAGTCTCTTCTTGGCCTCCACGTATCACTGGCCCCCTATCGAGCTCTCCTGTCCCACCCCCTTCTACCACTTATATTTCATCTCATTTCTATATGTCTTAGTTCTGATGAAGGGTCATATGGACTGGAAACGCCAACTGTATCCCTCTCCGCAGATGCTGTCAGACCTGCTGATTTTTTCCAGGTATTTTTGTTTTTGTTCTGGGATGTAAGTAGTAACTAAGCTATTTGAATATCAGGTTTCGCATGATTAAGATTAGTCAAAGATGACCATGTTCGTCATCTGGAGTGTTGGTAGGATTCCAGTGGGTATGTAGGTGACTGCTAAGGCTGATCTGCGCCTGGAAGGTTCTGCTGCAAATAGGACTGGATATCACAGACAATTGAGTTTACACCATAGTAATAGGCTGGGCAAAGAGAGTATGTTTCTAGCAGAACTGGGGGAGATCAATACAAAATAGTTACCAATAAATCCATTAGGGAAATCAGAGAAAATGTCTACCTGGAGAGTGATAAGACTAGAGCTCAGTAGCACATGAAATAATTTAGGTTAACGGTATGCATTCATTTAAGGGGAAGCTAGATAAGCATTTGAGGCAGAAGGGAATAGACAGTCTTGTTGATTGAGTTGGATGAAAAAAGATAGACGGAGGCTTAATTGGAACATAAATGCCAGCATACACTGGTTGAACTGAATGGCTTGTTTTTGTGCTGTGCATTCTATAAATGAGGACAAGTGAACCAAACCTTAGAGAATTAGGGAGAGAAGTTTAGACAGGTAATGCTAAATTTTAGGGCCGATGCAGCTGAAGGCACGTTCACGTATGGTGGAGTACAGAAAATCTGGGATGCGCAAGGGGACAGAATGGTAGAAGCACAGAGATCCTTGAGGGTTGTGGATTGGCGGAGGTTACAAAGACATGGACAGGCAAAGCCACATAGGCTTTGAAAACAAGGCTAAAAATTTTAAAATCAAATTGCCACCAGTCAATGTAGGTCAATGAACATAGGGTTGATTGGTGAACAGGATTTGCTGCAAACTAGGATATGGGCAACAGGGCTTTGGATGAATTCAAGCTTATGGAGGCTGCAAGGTGGGAGAATCAGGAGAACATTGGAATAGTTCTGGCACAGATGAGGGTTTCAGCCACAAAAGAAATTCACCAGTACACAGCAATTACCTATTTTTATTCTAAAACCGAACTTTAAACAGATTAATAACCTGGTTGTACATTATGTTACTGCATTAATTCCTTGTTAATTAGGAACTACAAGGGTAACTAGAGTTCAGGTCACTTAGGCCGTGTCCGTGTCATGGACCTCTCAGGAATAGAAGTTTCTCAATACTATTCTACAAGAGAGCTAATTAATGTAACAAGTGTGTTTTCACTAACCATTTTCAAACTAGGCTGAGAGTTCAAATTGATGAGCACTTTCTCCCTGTTGTGCTGGAAATCGGCTTCGATATTTTGGCTATAGAACATCTCTAAGGATTTTTAATTATCCATTATTATATTAAGGAACGAGGACGAATGTCAGGTCATGAACTGTATTTTTGGTCGCTTTTGACTTCTTTGTCAGAACATCTTTGATTTCAAAGAAAATGGAGGAATGCTCCTTTGCTTCTCATGGTATTAAACTTAATATACTAATTTAAATTTTTGTTTGGTGTTGGCATGGGAGAAAGGGTTAGAATAATATAGGCTAGAAAATTGAGTGTAGGAGAATGAAGGGAATAAACTATGAGCTTAATTAAAACTCTTATCATTTTCTGTTTACCGGAATTAGTCAGCACTTTAGCCAAGCTATTCCAGTGCAGCTATGACATTGCTATTGACTCAGCAGGGTAGAAAATTAAAATAAAAACAAAATACTGTGGATGCTGGAAATCTGAAATAAAAACAGAAAATAATGGAAAAACACAGCAGGCCTGGCAGCATCTGTGGAGAGAGAAAAAGAGTTAAAGTTTCAAGTCCGTATAGCTCTTCTTCAGAGCTGATGATACTAAACTTAAATTAGTATATTGTATTCAATTAGTATATAGCTCTGAAGAAGAGTTATATGGACTCAAAGTTAACCCTGTTTCTCTCTCCACAGATGCTGCCAGATTTGCTGAGTTTTTCCAACATTTTCTGTTCTTACTGTAGGGGGTAGAGAATTGTCCCCAGGTATATCCTATGGGCAAGAAGCAGAACAAATTAAACCTAGACAGTTATCATTCTGTGTCAGTCTTCCCACACTTGTCAACAGGTTACACCTAATCTGTGCTGAGTTCAGATTCTGCCAGAGCTGTCTGGTTCCAGATGTGAATGCAAGAGACTGATTGATAAGTAGTAATTAATGCTTGTGTCGTGTAAGTGCCAAGAAAAGGCCTAACCATTTTACCTAACTTTCAATAACAGCATCATCACAAATTCTGCCACTGTCTACATCCTAGGATTTACTAGTAACCATAAGAATGCTAGATCAGCCACAGTAAACTCCCATGGCCACAAGAAGAGGCTGGGCACACCGCAGGAAGTGGCTCACTTCCAAACTCTTCCCCAAGTGCAAGGCATGCTTGTGATGGAATACTCACCACTTGCCATGGTGCAGCCATTTAAAATTCCAGAATCTCAATACCATCCATGACAAAACTGGCTGCTTGACTGGCACCTCTGCTACTGTAGTACAAGTTAACATTATGGAGACAGCTTTGCCTCCAATTTGTAAACCCTACTGACTTGAACATATATTGCTGGTCCCTCATTATTGCTGGATATTGATCCTGTTTTTTCTGGGAGAGCAGTAATTAATGGAGAAGGTCTAGTACCATCTCCTCAGGGCAATAAATATAGGCTTGGAAGTGCTATTCACATCCTAAGTACACATGTAAAAAAAATTAAAAACCAGATTCACTTGATATAATAACCCCAGAATAAATATACTATGTTTGGACAGATGGCTGAGGAACAAATAAAGCCACTTAATTAATATGCAAATATCTTGTGTATTTTATTTGTATGTATGTTTGGCAGCTCATTTTTGTTAGAGACGTTTACATTTTGTTGCTTGACTTTTTTTGAAAAATATATCTCTTGCACAATTTGGGTGATCCATATAAAATCTTCAGGACAAATCAACATACAAAGTTTACTATTCTGGGACATTGTGATTGGTCCAGTTTGTACTACTGTTCAGTGCAGCTGATGTGGTTGTTATTTTTCTGTCTTCCACCGAAAGTTGTTAAGTCTGTAACCTCTTTAATTCTTTGCTCATTCTCTGATTGGTTATTGAGTCTGACTTTTTATCGCCTAAGCCACAGTCCATTGAAGTGTTTACTCTACACCTCCTTAATAAAGATAAACTAGCACTTATATAAGCACACCCTCAGGATATCTGTGTGCTTTACAGGCAATGAATTTCTTTAAAAGTGTAATCACTTATATGAACAAATTTGCTAATTTGAGCAGAAGGTCCCTTGAACAACAGTAAGAAAAATGACTAGTTAATTTATTTTACTGGTGTTGATTGAGAAATGTTGACCATGATACTGGGAAAACATCTTCCTCTTCAAATCTTTTCATAGGATCTTTTAAGTCAATTTAAGTAGACAGAATAGGACCTCATCCCATTTTAAAAGACACATTTGCAAAGGGTATGAGGGGCCATCATATAACCAGTAGTCAAAATGCAGAGAATTTTCTGTTCAGTCCTTGGGCCCATTACATTTTACCTAAATATTGAATTGATAAGGAAAAGGGAACAAGAGTTCTCCAACTTGAGTGGCCTGAAAACCAAAAAAAAAATTGAGTAAAAACACCCAGTAATCCACATTCTGATGCTGTTCTTTTTTGAAAAAAGCAATAATTGACCACAATTGATTGGAAATTTGATTTCAGATCTACTATTCTTTGGAGTGAAAATTGTATTTAGTCTTGTGCAACGCTTGTGAATTTTATATCTTACAAAATTGTGTCAATATTAAAACAGCTAATTTACTTCAATTTCATACCTTTCTTAATTTGAAGCCTTAGATAAAAAGAAGCTTATTTGAAATTTACATGACTTACTTAGGACTGAAGTCACCTTGGTCATTCTCTGAATACTTTCCAATGCATCCATATGCTGCTTTACAATGTAGACGAGGAAGACTTTTTGGCCACTCTGAATTCATCCACCCTGAAAAATCCAAACGTTCCCTCATTTCAGTATTGAATTTTTTAAATGATTGAAAGGTTTTTGCCTTCATTACTCATAGCTGGAAGTTTATTCCACACTTTGATGGTCCTGTATGCAAGGAGGTATTTCCTGATACTGATCCTAAAATTATCTTATGCTAGTTTGAACCTATGATTCCTAGTTTTACACTTCAGTTTAATTTAAAATAATATTCCTGGATAACCTTAATATACCTGTAAAATTTCTTTATACCTTTAGGAGATCACTTCTCAGGTGCCTTCTTTCTGTGCTGAAAAATCAGTTATATCTAGTCTTTCCTCATAACTCGGACCATTGGTGCTAGGCTTTATTTTGTTGTCTCCTGTATTAAAAGGTTTGTCTTGTTTCTTGGCACCCAGAACTTGATGTAGTATTCAAGATGTGGTCTGACAAGCCACAATGCTTTTTGATCTTTAATTCCTTTGATTTATTCACTGTTATAGTTCAGCATTCTCTCAGCTTTGTTGATTGCATTGGTCAAAAATGTTTAGTGTTGAGACTAAGGGCAGAATTGCCCCAGATCTGCACTAAGTGTGGGTGGGCAGGAAAAAGGATATTTTAGCTGCTGGCTGCAATGGCAGATTTCACGCCATATCGTCCCAATCCTGACTCATTAATCATGCATTCCCGGGAAACACACCAGGTCGCTGGTGGTGCGTCCTCTGATTGCCCGCTTTGCCGTCACCTCAGCCCTCCAGTAAACTGGGTGCCATATTTAAAAGCTGCCCCTGTAAAGAACTAGCACTCTTCAAGGGATAGAAGATGCTGTGAACTGATGGCTGGTAAAGGGAGGAAACATGCTGCCGTCAGATATAGCGACACCTCCCTTGAGCGCCGACTGGACACGGTGGAGGCCTGCTGCGATGTCCTCTACCCCTCCCCTGGGCAGAGGCCAACAAGCAAGGTCATCGATCCAGCATGGGAGACATTGTCAGGGGTGGTCAGCGCCAGTGCTCTGCAAAAGACGATAGCCACCCAGTCCAGAAAGAGGATGAATGGTCTCATCCGTTCCACCAGGGTAAGTCACTCTTATTGCTTTCAACTCTCACACTCGTACATCCATCACACATCCACAGGGATCTCACATTTCAAGGGACAACACCAATAACTCTCACACATACCCTCGCATCTCCATCAGACTCTTATCTTCAAGTTCATGTCCTCATCCTGTGCATGGCTCTGCTCATCACACAAACATTCCATGCAGTGCCATGCATCCTGCTCACACTCTCTACATCTGTTTTCATGCAGGAGAAGCTGGCTCACAGCAGCAGGGAGAGGTCCCAGGCCAGGGTGGGGGAGGGGGGATGCGGGTGGAGTGGCCCACATTAGGCCCCTTACTCACTTTGAGGAATGTGCCATTTGCTTTCTGGTGAGGACATGGTCCCTGCCTGCAGTGACAGTTAGGTCTGTGGCGAACATACATGTCAGGATCCTGCACCACAACATGTCTCTCAACACAACTGTGAGTGCTCTCTCTCCTGCTTTATGCCTCTGCTGCCATGCACTAATCATCTCTACTTTGGTTCACAATGAGCTCTGTCAGGCGACCAAAACCAGCCAGCCAATCCCTCAGCTGCATCCAGGTCCTCACCTCCAGCCAGGAGGACACCTCCTCCATTGAAGAGCCGGATATAAGCAACCTGGAAGACTGGTTTCAGTGTTGACCCACACCCCCTACCAGCACAGAGACACACATCTCAGTGGGGCCTAGATGTGGAGTATGCTCAGGTTCACAATCTTGTGGTCACCTCACGGACATGTAACCAGAACAGGGGGAGGCAGGTTCAGCTGAGTTCTATGGCATGTAGAGGACTGCTGGGAAAGAGGCATCTGTGAGGTCTGAGTCAGATGATGTGCCTCTGGATTCGTGGAGAGTCAGCAGAAAGCAGGGGAACATCATGCAGAGCTGTTGGAAGCCCTCAACAGAGTGGCACGTGATTTGGAGGAGTGTATCGTCTACCTGCTATCTGATGAAATGGTGCCCAGATGTGCGTGTAAGGAAGTCTCCATGGGAAGGATGGCAGGCGCCACAGAAACTCTGGTCCAGCAGAACGTGGAGATGTGTGCAGACCTGCACTTCATCCCGGTAGCAATGGCTGAATTTCTGCAGTGGCAATACAAGAGGGAAATGGGGCACCTCGGCCTCCGTCCAGGTGCTCCTTCCCCTCAAGGAGTCAGGCTGGGGCCCTCAAGCACCCGAAGGAAGGAGGAGCGGCAGCTGGACATCCCTGGGTCATCCACTCAGGAATCTCTGAGGCTATCCTCTCCCTCTGAGACCCCTTTGCCTGTGACCCCCTCAGTCTCATCCTCTGTCACCACAGGAGGACAGCCAAAGCAAGCAAGGGCCCTCAATGCCTCAGTTCTCCAGAGGACCCACTCTGAAATCATCAGAGGCAACAGGGCCAACCATTGTACAGGCTGCCTGCACCCCTACCCCTGTTGCGGATGACAGGGCAGCGCCTAGAGAAGTTAAGAGTTTCTGATCACAAATGGTTGCATGGGTGAATACATTTTGTCATTTTATAAATGGGAAAATATACTCACTTTCATGGAATAATGTGTAATTGTGTATTTCAGCTTCATTTACAGGCTTTGCAAGTCCTCCCCCTGCATCCCCCCCGCCACGCTAACATTTCAGCTGCACACAGCCAGACCATGAGTGATTCTGGAGGGACAAGTGTGTGTGTGGCAGGATTTTTTGGAGCCTTGTGCAAACACTGTCCCACGCACACGGATCCTTCCCCCATCATGCTCGCTCAATGTCCCAAGCATTTTCAGTGCTGCCTGCTGGGGTTCTCTTTCAGTTGTCCAGCTGAGCTGACCTGCACTCTACCACCCACTGATCGCACTCCCATGCAGCACATGTTCTCACCCAGCATGAGGCTCCTTTCACTTTCAATTTTGCAAGATGGTTGTGGTGAAGTATGTCTTCAGCTCCCCATCCTTTCCCCTCTGCTATTCACCCGTGTCTTTTTCCCCATCACTGAACCCCCCCCCGGCATCACCTTTTACCTCCCCACTGGCAGCTACCAGCCAGAACCGTTTTCTTTCCGGGATGTTCAGGTGAACATGTCTTCCCTATCTTGCTGAGAATCCCATCCCCATCTGCATTGACCTCCTGGACCACCACCTTCCCACTCCCATGGTCCATATCTGCCTCCAAACCCTACCAACCACCCTCACTTCTACTGCTACAGTCGCACCCTCACCCTCTCACCCTACAGGTTCACTCTGCCCTTTCTCATTCACACCATTCCCTCCTACCATGCCCTCATTTCGCTCCCCAGAAAGTAGTCATCGACTCAACAGACCCCTCCCTTGCACATTCACCTAGACATCCCCAGCCTACCTTACTCCTTTGTCCATCCCGTATGCCTTTGTCCACCCAGTATTCCTTCATCCACACAGTACTCCTTCCCTTGCACCTTCCTCCCCCCTTACACCTACCTCCTCAATTGCCGTATTCTCGCCCATTACATCCTCCTCACTCATTCTCCCTCCTCCCCTCTCAACCTCACACCCCTGACACCATCATTTTCCTCCAACCTCACATTCCCCCCCCACCCCGGTACCCCTTGCACTCCTGGTCAAACTTAGACCTTCCTCTCCCAGCACCCCAGATATACCTCCCCCTCCCACTCACAGCTGGACCTCTCTCCCCACCCCTTCGACGATAATTCGTAACAGACCATTGACCAAGACACGGATGTCCCGAAGCAGACCCTCAACGGTGACCTAGTACTTCCCATGAGCTGCTTTGTGGTGGAGCCATGTCCATCAGAATCCACCCAGCATGCGATGCACATGTTCCTCCAAGGCCCGGTTGCTGTAGAGCTCCTACATTATCTTCTCCTTGAACGTCTGCAATGTGAGCAAGGCCCCCGACAGTAAGTCTCTACTTCTGCACATCACGCTTATCAAGACATGTTCTGCACCAGTGTGTTTTCCTGCTGTGGTGGGCGGTAAATTTGATGGGGGATGATTCTGGCGAGCAGGGCAGATGTATTAAAATGATCTTCCCAACGTGTGATGGCGGGAAACCAGTTTGCAGGCGGAGCAGACGATTGCAAACTGGTTTCACGGCATCGTGAAACCGATTTTTGATCTTCCCATCATATTGTCTACTTACACCCGCCATGACGCCCGATGCCAACAGGGACGGAAAATTCCACCCTTAGACTCCAAGGTCACTTTCCACTTTATCCATGGTGGTTTAATACCATGTATGTATGCCACCCATTTTTCCTTCCTATATGTAGCACATCATACTTAAATGCATTAAATATCATCTGCCAAAATTATGCCCACTTAACATATTTCTTCCTATTTATTTTGTAATCTTCGAACCACTTTCCAATTTCACTTCCCCCTCTAGCTGGTATCATCTGCCAATTTTCCACTTTGCATTGGATCACTGAATCCAGATTGTTAAAGAAACATATTAAGTTTTCAATTACTTCTCTCAGTATCCTTTCCCAGCTGTGATATAGTTTCCCCAGTCAAGATTAATTTCCTAACTTTCAGTCAGTTTCTTATCCATTCTCAGGATTTTTTCTGAATCCCTACAGCTTTGAGTTTAATGGGCATTTGTGTGAAACTTCAAAAGTCTTTTAGAAATTGAGGTATACCACATCACACCATATCACAGTCCACTTGGGTTGTCACTTCCTGAAAGCAATCGAGGAAGTTAGTCTAGTGGGATCTTCCTCTCCTGGATGCATGCAGACTTCTGTTATCTTGTTTATTGTTATATAGATTATCCTCAAGTTTACTCATAATTCCTTATTTTATGATGGAATAACTAAAACTACATGCTATTTTTCCCTCACTGTTAACCTGTATGTCATGTTCTAACTTCTAGAGTGCATTGGACTAGTCAGTTAAATATCTGAATTACCATATTAATAACTGCCTCATAGTGACCAATTCTTTGCTACTTGTGCCCCGTTTTGTGTAATACATAACTTTTACTTTGTCAGTCATGTTGAAACCGCTTCAAAATATGTATTTTAAGATTTCTTTCTTTGATTTAGGTAACCTACTGAAAAATCCAGTTGGTCCAAAAAAGTCAGCCTGCCAACATTTTGTATGTAAAAGTTGTACAGGGCAGAAAATGCAAATGAAGCCTTCCTGCAGTTGGTGCAAAGACTATGGAACATTTGTGGAAAATGAGCAACTTCATATTCTTCTAACTTGTTATAAGAAACTTTGTGACTACATAGCTAGCTGTGCCATATTGGAGAATATTTCAGAAAAATACACCTCACCAGTTAACCTAAATATTTTGTTGGAAGAGGCCATGATGTTGGTTCATGGTGAAATGGAGTCCAGTGTGTTGTGTTGCACAGATAAAGCTATGAAAATAATAAATAAATTGACTCCACTCCAGGTTGTACAAGTACAGGTGGTGCAAAAATCTTTTGCCTCCAATCAACCAACTGATCTTGCTGATGCCAATATAAAAGACAGGAAGAAAGTGGCTAGTGTCTTTAGTAGAAAGATTTGCAAACAAAGTATGTCACAGACAAATGATGGATGTAGTATGAAGAATACTGAGGATAAACGTATAATTCAAGCATCCACTGAGCAGATTCCTGTATCTCACATACCACCATCTGACAAAAGTTCCTTCAACTTGAACAAGCCTACTGACAACAGACACAGCAGTGTCGCTGAAAGGTTGAAGAATATGGTGAAAAGTTACAATGCTAAGTACAAAACTGTAAAGAGGTTAGGCAATCAAGAATGTGCTAGTTCAGTGAAATCTATGTGCAAAAAGTCAAAAGGGAAACCTGGGTGTAAATGTGGCCGTGCAGCATGTGCCCCCAGCGTTCTCACTTGCAGGGGACAGAGGTGCCCTTGTTATGCGAATCGTAGGTCTTGTCTAGACTGTATCTGCTGTGGATGTAACAATTCCTACATGGAAAATGGTACAAAGAAATTAGAGTCCTTTGCAGTTCCAGAGATAGCTCATAAGCAGAGCAGATTATTGAAGAGTGTTGGTAGTTCAGTTCCAATAGGCCATGCAAAACAAATGTAATTTTAAATAATGAATATGTTACCATAAGTTATCAAACAGTTGTGCAAGTCTTGAAAGGTTTCAATTTGGTTTCAAAAAGGACAGCCAAAATTTTGAATGCACCTAGAGAGCAAACAGTTTTGTACTGTAACCTTGTTAAGTGATTTATTATTGTCATCTTGGTTTGAAGAATTTCTGCTACCCTTTTCTATGGTCTAGTACACAATCCTTACCCTTTCTCCCATTCCAGAACAGCTTGCTGATTTTTTAAAATAATAGAAGGAAGCAGAATTGTTTCCTTGACAAAGAGAACTTGATGGCTTTTGTTCAACTCCTCAGATGAAGCTTCATTCAATATGGAGAAGGGTAAACTAAAGAAGAACAGAGGTAAACAGGAAATTTGGGGAAATCAAATAAAAATATAATGACAGATATGGGTAATGGAATGAGAAAACAGAAGTAATTTGTACAACAAAGGCTAAAGATTTTCTATATTAAAATGGAACACATGCAAAATCTGGCAGTTTCGATATACCATCATCCTGTTACTTTAGAAGGATGGACCCACTTGCCAATATACTTGAGTTAACCAATTTGGTGAAATTCTTTTGCAAGACAGTCCTAGTACCAATGTACAGTGTACTTTAAGAATGAAAAAATCTTTAAAAAAAAGGTTTGAAAAATTCTAAGGGAAGTTTAGAATTGTTCTGTTTTTCACAAATATTTGCTCTAACCCTCCTGAAACTATGATGTGTTATTGGTCATTTACATATGAGTGCTCCCATCTTTGGAGTAGGTTCTACTGTTGTGAAAATTATGGTGTTCTGTTGCATACAAGAGGAATTTTCATCTTTAGGTATCCATTTAAAATCAACCAAAGAAAAGTAAATTAATTTTAGAGTCACTTTTGACATTTTTCAGGAGGATCTTGCTAATAGGTAACATCTTCTGTTTACTTTGTGCGCTTTTGAACAACAATAGAAACTTCAGGTTTTTAAAGTAATCCAGTTGTGTTTTGTTTATATAAAAATAAACCTTTTCAAAAAACAGTGAAGGAGAGTAAAGAGGTGTAAGGGTTTTCAAGACTGATGCATTGATATTATAATTTTGATGTTAAAATAATGCCAGTATACTGATGTAGTTTAAGACCTTATGACCAAATTAGTGTGGTAAAACTGCTGAAGCCAAAATATCAAACTACCTCCAGTGAAACCTATAAAAATAGGTCGTCCGATGCTCAAGTAGCTCTTTGGCTCCGATTTAACAGGTGAAGCTCCTAAACGACCCATAATTTGATGTGTATCATGTCACACAAATTCATATTACTTCCAAGATGTTCCAGTTTTCTTGAAAACTTGTACACTCTTGCATGCAAATTCACATTTTTATACTTGTTCATTTGCAGCATTCTTTAAGGTCTTGAGTTTACAGTAAGGTTACTGCTATAGACATTTATGATCCTTTCAGTGGTAAACATGAAGCAGAAAAGCTCGGGTTTTAATCATTCAGATTCCCCAGAATCTCAATTAGTATATCTTCTGAGCCAATAATTTTCAAAAACATTTTAAGAAAAAGAGCTTAGAAGTTCCGTTGTGTAACTTTTTTAAAAAAAAGTAGTGATACCAACAGTCCCTTTTGAAACTTCTGTTTTTCTTTGCCTGCCTCAGTGTTTTTTTGTTAGGAGAGGTTAATTTTTATAATTATCAACACTGCTGGAGTTATTGAACTTCCTCATATAAAGGAATTGAACTAATAGGGATGCCACATTAATACAGTGAGTGCTTCAGCTACAGTCTCACCTAAAATTTGTAAATCAGTTCATCATCTTGACGCATTATCATAGATGTTAGCATGTAAGTCAACCTTTGAGGCCTCGAAAAATCCCTCCAAAAATGGGGGTTGGCTTATACACCCAGTAAAAAATGGTAAATGGTGGTTGTAGGTGATTGGCATTTTGAAATGTCATCAGTGGAATGGGCGTATCAAATTCCTGTGCTTCTTCACAACGCAGCCTGTAAATCCTGCTTAATCCCTTGCAACACAGTTATCAGGTGCTGGTAAGTAAAATTTGTGTTTGTGGGTGAAAAATTAAATCTGACTACTAATCCAAGTATCGCATGTTGTGGCTGAAAAGATGGTCAACTTATATGCTGAACATATGTTAAAAACATTATTTTTGAGTCTGCAGAAATGGGTCATTTTATATGCCGGGTCGACTTACACTCTGTGGTTTATGGTAGTTTTGATTATTCCTTCAAGCCAATTCCTTTCAATGATTTTTTCCAATTTTCAAAACCCATTGAAAGGAAATCAGCAAAGAGAGGTGAAAGAATGCTGAAGCTGAATGTAGTTCTTTCCAACTTCTGGATTTTTGAAAGGGTTCTGATGAGATTTCCTCTATGAATTTATCTGATGCAAAATAAGTTGTTGAACCTTATTGACAGCAATAAAACATCTGTTTCAATGCATTGAAGACTTTGGATTGCCTCTCTTTCTCATCCTCCTTTCCTGGGAATTACTATAAAGCAGCAAGCTTAAATGTAGGGTTTTAATGAAAATTTAATTCATACTGATTAGAGACTGCTTGTAACCAGACTTAAGTATTTGATTTGTAAGTGTAGAGTAGATAAATTGTATTGTTTAACTCCAAGACATTAATATATTTTAATAAGCTCAACATGAGATGTTTTTTCTTCTGTCCTTGGAACATAAAATCACTAACCCTCTAATTCTTTCTGTTTATGGGCCAATACAGATTCCATCTTGAACAGTATCTAATTTGTAATCATTGTAATACCTAGTGGATAGAAAAGGGGAGCTTGTGGTTTTTGCTAAAAGTTAAATAATTGATGGAACAGGTTCTTATTTCTTCAAAATTTAAATATTTTTTTCTTTTTAAAGAAAGCATGTTGCATTATTTTCACAATGATATTCATAGTTTCCTGTACTCTTGTTTGTCAGAATTCTTCCCAGTGGGGAAAAGATGCTAAAGCTACATGCCTACCTTGTTTTTTAAGAAAAATCGTCTTTAAAACAAATCAGCTTTGGCAGCTGCTCACTGATTCCCCAATGTCCCAAGTTCCCATTTCCTACTAATTAACTTAGTAAAGGCAGCATTTAAGTGAGTGGATTGATTCCTGTTTAATGCTAAGTTTGCCGAACTTAGTGAGATGATTTTTTTTTGCCTCTGTGCCTTTGGCTTGGAAACATGGCAGGGAACTGAGATCCCAGTCTGTGCTGAGGTAGTTGATCTGAAGATTACAAAAAATAATAAGAAGGCAGTAACCTCAAGAGGGAAAAGAAAAATTGACTGCAGAGAAAAAATAATTAAAATTCACTGTTGGTGACAGATTCTTCCCTAAAATGCATTACCCTTCTCTTGTAATGTCATAATTTAAAAAGAAACTGGCACAATTGTCATAATTCAATGCCAGATCAGAAACAATTTGTTTTTTCTTTAAAAATGGTGCAGTATATTTGAATAATCATCAAATTGTTAGAACCACATCTTCAAGAACTGTATCTTTTAAAGTTTGGAAGGACATTGCATTACTTGGACGTTTGCATTTTTTTAAAAAGAAAGGTCTTATGTTCAGCTCAGAATGTGAGCAAGCATGCCATTTCCAAGAAATCACCTGACCAGGGTGGTACTTGAGGAGGAGAGCTATTTGCTTATTTGAACAGTAATTACTTTATTGGCTGGGAAAAAAAAAACTTTTAAAGGCAAAGGCTTTAGTGACTTACTGGAAATCACCTGACAGAGATGAGTTATGT
Organism: Carcharodon carcharias; assembly: GCF_017639515.1. Classification (NCBI taxonomy): domain Eukaryota; kingdom Metazoa; phylum Chordata; class Chondrichthyes; order Lamniformes; family Lamnidae; genus Carcharodon; species Carcharodon carcharias. The sequence goes on along the minus strand of NC_054475.1, from coordinate 138,995,220 downwards.
TTTGAACTTGGTTTTGAGCTCAGTTGGGAATGAACTGAGAAGGAGAAAAGCTGCCCAGCTTGCGCGCTCCTTGCCTTTCTTGAAATGCAGTGTGGTTATCGGTATCCAGCTAGGAATCCTCATCTCAGTGGAACTTGTCTGTATTTGGAAACCTGAGAGGCTGAGATGAGAAAGATTTATCCAGCTCTATTCTCCACGCAGAAGCTCCATTGGTGAGATCCTCCAGACATCTACTTGGACTAGTGACCAATTCTCGCACAAAGGAGCATCAGATCGACAGTGTCATCCTCCTTATAAAGTTTTTTTCTTCAACCATCCATCCCTGCAGAAACCCTATTTGTTTGTTCTTTGTGTGTGTGTGTATATACGCGCGCACGGATGCTGGAAAATTTTAAAAGGTTCAGATTGTTCCACTTTCAGATTACAAATTATGTGTTAACCTCTTCTTGCAACTCTCTTTAAAAAAGTTTTGTTTTATAATAAATCAATCATTCTGAGTTTATTGAAAGAAGCCTGGTTAAAGCTCCTTTTATTCTGGGTCTAACAGTAGTAAAGGTAAATAATAGGCCATTTTGATGAGTGAATTAAATATTTACACTAATGGTATAACCTGTGGAGTAGTGGGGCTAGCTAGATAAACTGCACACTCCTCCCATCCCAGTCAAAACAAAATTGTTTTAAAATACTTAATATTTTGGTTTTGGAGTATAGAGGCAATTTCAGTGGATTTTAACTATCCTAATATTAACTAGGATAAAATCAATATTAAAGGTATTGAGGGTACAGAATGCCGATATGTAGAAAGTCCAACAAGAGAAGGGTCAGTTCCAGATTTAGTTTTAGGAAATGAAGATGGGCAAGTAGAAAGGGTATCAGTGGTAGAGCATTTTGACTCAGTTAAATTTAATGTAGTTATGGAAAAGAACAAGGATAGACAAAGAGTAGAAGTTTTAATTCGGGGAAACGCCAGTTTTACTAAGCTGTGATATGAAGTTGACTGGAAACAGCTAATTAAAGGTAAATCAGTGTCAAAACAGTGGGGATATTCATGGAGGAGATAGAGGTAGTTCAGAACAGATATGTTTCCAGAAGGAAAAAGGGTGACACTCAAATCTAGAACTCCCCTAGATATCAAAGAGCATACAGAGAAAAAAGGGAAGCTTTGTTATTACAGAAAGCTCAATACTGCAGGTGACTGAGAGGAGAATATAAAGTGCAGGGGTTAAAATAAAAAAAATAGGAAAGTGAAGAGAGGGCATGAAAATATATTGGCACGTAAAATCAAGGAAAACCAAAGATGTTTTATATAAGAAAAACAAGGATAAGTAAGGCAGAATCTTCCAGCTGGCATGTGGGGGCGGATCCAACATGGCAACGTGTAAAATGACGTCAGGCTTGCATCCCAACATCGTTGCGATATTGTTAAGGGCCTATTAAGGCCATTGAGAAATTAATTAAAGTACTTAAGAATGCTGCCCATCCAACCTTAAGATTGGCGGGCAGGCAAAAAGCTCAAGCAGCCTTTGCGTTTTACAGGAAACCTCATCTACGGGCGGGATGAGGTTTCCTGAAGCTTTTATAAAATAAATAAATATATTTTCCCACCTTTACAAATATGTCCCAACTCGTGACACAGTCACACGAAGGGACATGTTTGAATAAATTTTTAAACAGATTCTTTAATTATTCTCACATCCATTCAATCTTCCTGTGGCAGCTCCGTGCTTCATGCATGAAAGAGCACTGGCCCCGACTCTCCGTCCCACCTGCACAGGTAGTGCTGAACGCTACGGCCGCATATTACGCTTGGTGGGCCTTAATTGGCCCGCCCGCGTAAAATGGTAATGCACAGCCGATTGTGGGCGGCAAGCAGCTCTGCGCCCACTCCTGCCCAGCCCACCCGCCATAGGAATAATCCAGGCCTAAGGAAAGATTGAGGCTGATTAATGAACCAAAAAAAAAGTACATTTTGTGTGGTGGCAGAAGATGTAAGCATGGTTCTTGATGAATATTTTGGTGGCTGCCTTCACAAAAGAGGGGGTGATGCAGACAATGTAATTAAGGAGCTTGAAAGATGTTATAAAAACAGTGAGGAAATATTAAGGGGTTTTTAACATCATTGGAAAGTGGATAAGTTGCCAGGGCCAGATGAAGTTCAAGATGGAAATATTGTAGACACAACATTATTTTCCAATTCTCTCTGGCTACTGGATGGCGTCAGAGGACCGCTAATGTGCCATTGTTCAAAAAGGGAGGAAGGCATAGGCCGAGTTAATAAAGGCCAGCCAGCCTAGGTTCAGTGGCAGGCAAATTAATGGAAAAATTCTGAGGGATGCTACAATCATCATTTAGAAAGGTGCAGAGTAATCAAGGACAGTCAGCATGGATTTGCTAAGGATGTTGCGTCTGACTAACGTGATTGAATTTTTTGAGGAGGTAACTAGGAAGATCGATGAAGGTAGTGCATTTGATGTCTTCTACATGGATTTTAGCAAGGCTTTTGACAAGATCCTACGTGGCAGACTGGGCAGAATAGTAAGATCCAATGGAAAGTGGCAAATTGTTTCCAAAATTAGCTCAGTGGCAAGAAGCAAGGGTTGCCAGGTACTTTTGGAAGGCTGTTTTCAGAGGGATCCTGCATGGCTTAGGACAAGGTACTTGCATTTTGTGGATATATGAGTGACATAAGGAAGAATGCTGTCAGGAATATATCAATGAACTGGTCAGGTGGGCAGAAAAGTGGTAAATGAAATTTGGAGAAATGAGAGAGAATGCATTTGGAGAGGGCTGACAGACAAGGGAAGCACAATAAATGGTAGTCCAAGAAGTGTAGAGGGACATCTTGGAGTGTATGTCTACAGGCCCTTGAAGGTAACAGTATAGGTAGATAAAGTGGTTTTGAAGGCATGCGGGATACTTTCCTTTAATAGCTGAGACATGGAATACAAGAGCAGGAGGTTATGCTAGAATTGTATAAAGCACTAGTTAGGCCACAACCAGAATACTGCTTACAGTACTGCCTGATCACCGCATTACAGAATGGATATGATTGCACTAGAGAGGGTACAGAAGAGATTTATGAGGGTGTTGCCAGAAATTGATAATTTTAGCTAAGAGGAAAGATCGGATATGCTAATGTTGTTTTCTTTGCAACAGAGAGGCCTGAGGGGAGATTTAATCGAGGTTTATTAAATTATAATGGGCCCAGATAGAATGGATACGAAGGATCTATTTCCCTTAGCAGACAGGTCAATAATCAGAGGGTATAGATTTAAAATAATTGTCAAAAGGATTACAGGAGAGCTGAGGATTTTTCTTTTCACCCAGAGGGTAGTGGCGCAGACACCATAGGCTGAACGGTCTCCGTCTGTGCTTTAAATTTTCAAGTTTTCATCTTCAAGTTTAAAATAGTTGTATTCTAATGTGCACTGCTTTTAAGACCTGCTAGAATCCCAATTGCAAATAGAAGCAATTTCATGTGTAGTCTAATTTGTATAATGATTCTCAATTCCAGGTCCAAACTCCTCCTCCATTCTAGGATGACAGGACTGCAAGAGATTAAAATTCCTTCAAGCCATATTTAAATGTATGAAAATAATTAGAGGGACCGACAATTTAGAAAATTATTGGAGAGCATTAAAAAATATCAGCAACTTTCATCAAGACTGAAGTGTCATGAAGATATGTCAGACCATGGGAAAGGGACTTTTGGCATGAGACTGCAATCGAGTGACAATGCAGCCTTGCCTTAGCTTCTAATGGCTATCAAGGTTGAGGTGGTGTCTGTGCAACAGATAACTTGCAAAGAGGCAGGTAGGATTTGTCCTATATCACTGTACAACACTATCTTATTGGTGTGTGGTGTAGCATGCCTGCATAAGATATACCCAAGTCTCAGGCCACAGCAGACCATTACTGTGCCTCGATCTGTGCTAGTAGCTGCTGGTGTTTTTGCAAATGACGGCAGAGTGCAACATTTCTCCCTCTGCTGATCCAGCCTGTAAAAAAGTAAGTTACCACAGTCATTCCCAGATGGCTTTGCCAGGATCTACAGAAATGGTTGACATTTGATAGGTGTCAGCAAACAAGCAGTGATGGTCCCCAATAACCCTGACATGCTTTCCTTCTGTACAATACCATATAAGTCTGACCATCTATAGTCTAGTTACCCCATCAGGCTTCACTGGCATGCCAAAGACTCTGCGGATAGTAAGCTGAGGAGCATATAGAACTTTGAAAATATATCAATTAAGCTCCCGCCTTCTAGCTGGAGATTCAGGTGCCCTTCCCTGACATAATATCAAACTGAGTGAGAATCCGGAGGAATTGATGTTCACTGGACTTTCATTCTTTCTACATATTCTTAGCACTCAAAATGAAGACAGTAGCAAGCCAAAAAATATCCCATAGTATACTTGTATTTACATGGCAGCATTTTATGTCCTTGGCTCTTTCTCCAGCATCCTGCAGTTGTCAGCAGCCATCTCTGATATAATTTATTTTACCACTTGGGTCTTTTCTTCGCCTGTTTTGGGCCTCAAGCCACATGCCTACCTAATAATCTCTCCCACTTTTGACATTGGACTAAATTTCAAAAACGGTCAGCCACCTTGTCTGCTTGCCAGTACCTTACATTTACTGCTATTGCTTAAGGATGGATAACACACCTAAAGCATGCAACATCATGTATGATGATTGACTTATCAAAATAACTATTTGAGATGAATAAAGGCTCAACAAAAATTGTCGCAGGTCTATTTTCTTTTTCAAGTAATTTCTTTTCTAGAAAATCAGGCAGTGAACTTACAACACTGACAAGATTGTGCTTCAGTTTCTAGTCCACATTTTTCAAGTACAAAATTTTTAAAAATTATTCATGCTGATCTGTGTTAAATGTCCTGCATCCTTGGCCCAACGTAACAGTTAGTGGTAAAAAGACTGTTGGTAGTTAGACTCAGGTGGCAATTTAATTAAAGTTGTCAGAATGGAAATGTTAAAGCCTGCTACTTTTTTGCAAATATCACAAGAACTCTTCTCTGATTCATTCACTTAATCATTAGATTCACAGTTTACTTGCATTTTGAAAATGTAAGTGCCATTTGTGTGATTATACCTAGTCTGGTATCAATATGGAATAAGTTTACTGAAAAATAGAGAAACGGTGTGAAAAAAAATCAGCAATAGTATTCCAAAGTGCATCAGTTATCCGCAATACTGTGTCTAGGAGGTTCCAGCCGTCACAAAGAATGATGATTTTTGCAGTTTCTTTCTTTCACCACCTGCCCCCAACCCTCACCTCCATGCCTAATTTTATTCCAAAGAAACTGACTCTTGGTACCAGGAGGATCATCTGGTACCTTGAAGCGACTATTCTCCATGAATGAACCTAAGCATCGAGTGACTGCAGACTATTCTACCATGCTAGTCATCTATTATGAATTGGGGTCTGTTGCAGATATCTGTTTGGAGCCAGAGGCATCGGCCACTCCTGTAAATGGTTGCCACATATGTATGAAAATTATTGACTGTTCCATCCAGCCTGTCCTACATAGTAGTAATTCCTTACATATCACAATACATGCACTTCTCGTCCATTTGCAGCCAAGCAATATCCAGGGAGAAACTAAAAAACCCACACTAATTAGGAGAAAAGTTGAAAACTTCCTTTATGATCTTAGGTGTAAAGATGTTAAGGAGATCACATTGGTTCTGATTTACATTACGGAATGCTTACTAACAGTACAAAATAATATAACCCAGTCAAAAACAAATCTAACTATTGTTCAAAGGAATACAGAGAATTGGCATTTACCACACAGGCTGACAACCCGTTTCACAGGTACATTATTCTCTGGGAATAGATCCATCTAACATTCAACTTAATTCTGCTTTGAATGATTTGTGAATGTGGCTCCTGGCTCTCCTTAATTTAGTCAGTTGAAATAATTGGTCCACATAAGCACAATCTGGTTTATTTGTTATTTTATAAACCTCAATCTTATGCTTCTATAAAGGATATAAAGCCTCAAAAACCTCATCATATGAGGGGATCAAAACTGGGTGCAGTATTCTAGCTGTGACCTAACCAAGGTCTTATACAAGATTAAATTGCAAGTTTTGTTTTACAGTAAAGTGTCCTGTGAATACATTGCTCACTTTGGTTATAGTTTTACAGCATTGGTTTCAGAGCTTTAAGATAGCACTAAAACACCCAGATCTCTCACCACAGGTTTTAATCATTTTTCCCACAGGGTGTATGTATATTTTTGATATATGACCTTCTCGTGAATGATGTGATACTTTCCTTTGTTAAACATAATTTGCGAAATGAGCCTAATCACCCAACACATCAAGATCTGCTTGTAATTGAGTATCCTCTGCTGTCCTCACTCTCATCTGTATCTTGAAACAGTACCTGTTTCAACTCCTTAAGATTCTCAGGTAAATATCGTCTAGACCAGCAACCAGATCTATTTTAGTGTCCCTTATTCTTTCAAAAGCAATATCCTCATCTAAGATGTCAGGTCTGTACCATCTTCTTGAGTAAATCCTGGTGCAAAGTGCTAGACGGTCAATCTGTTTAAGCTGCCTTGAAGCCTCTTAACACCCTCCTCACCACTCACATTCCCACCAAGTTTGTGTTGTTGCACATGCTTCAGCCTTATCTTTTGCACTGATGTGCTAGGCTCCCCCTTCATTTAGGATGGGGATATTTGTGAAGCCTCCTCTTCCAGTAAGTTGGTTAATTGTCTACCACCATTCATGACAGGTTGTGGCAGGACTGCAGAACTTAGATCTGATCCATCGGTTCTGGAATCGCTTAGCTCTGTCTGTCGCTTGTTGCTTATGCTGTTTGGCACACAAGTAGCCCTGTGCTGTAGGTTCACTAGGTTGGCACCACGTTTTTAGTAATGCCTGGTTCTGGCCCCGGCATGCCTTCCTGCACACTTCATTGAACCAGGGTTAATCCCCTCAAAATCCTGGAAGTCCCTTACAGTATTGTGAGTGTACTCACTCCACATGGACTGCAGTGTTTCAAGAAAGCAGCACACCATCACCTTTTTAATTACAATTAGGGATGGGCAATAAATGCTGGCCTAGCTAGCAACACCCGTATTCCATGATTGAATAAAAATAAAAATACTTATTCAGTATCTAACATATCCTGTGAGTCATTGGGTATCTTTCAATAGACTAATGTGCCTTTGATTGTCCTCTGACTCACATAACAGGAAAAGCTTTTCCTTTTGCTAATTCAGTTGTCCATGATGTTCTTTTCCATTAACTTTAAGGCTTGTATTAGATCAACTACAGTTATTCCTTTTGTATATTTTATATCTCAGCTATGTAGAGGTGTCACCAGGTTTTATGTATGAAACAGGAATTTATTCTTAGTACTTTTAAATGTCTGCTCCATGCTTACAGCTCTAGCTTCCAGCAACTTCCACAATTTGTTTACTTTTCTCTAAGTCCACACCAAGGCTTAGCGAAACAAGCACAGTGAACATGAATAGTAAACAAACTTGCATAATCAAACACAGAACAATTAAACACTACAATTTCCAATCTTTTGGTGCAGGTATTTGTCTTTCAGTGTATTATATAATTTCAATTTAGGAAAACATCTTTGTTTCTGTCTTATTTCTCTTAGTATATGATCAGTCCACATTTCCTATTGATTTCAGGGACATACATGGTTTCCATATGTCTACATTTACTCTTAACAAATTGACATTTATATTCCACATCAGTCAAATTCACCCAAGAGGCTGGACCAATTTACATGTTCCAAATCTTATGTCATTCTATTAAAGTTAGTCCTATTGAAATTTGAAATTAATTTAGATATTAAGCACCTTTGGTTCTACAAAACTTATAATATTGTGGCCACTGTTGCCCAGATATTCTCCCCCATGAAGGTCCAATACCAATTATGCTTTTTTTTAAATAAAGCAGACTCCTGCTTCCCTTTATCTTCTGGTATGGAAGTGAAACTTGGGAGTGTAGCAAGGAAGTATCCCTAGACTAGATCTTTGTAGCTCATACATCTTCATAGCTCATAGTTTTGTTGGGAAAACCATATCTTCATAAACTTGGTTTTTCTTTTAAAATATGGAATGACATTGCATTATCTGGACATTTGGATACTGACCTGGAGCTGTTTTTTTTTTTAAAAAGTCATAAGTTCACTTTGGAACTGTCAACAAGCATATCTTTTCCAAAAAATCATCTGATCAACAAGTTCCTTGAGGAAGAGCTGTTTATTTGTTTTGAACAGTAATCACTTTAAATGATGGGGGGAAGAAAGCTGGTAAATGTGCAGGCAAGTGATTTACTGGAAATCACGTGGCAGACAAGCTTTAGTTTGAACCTGTTGTTTTGTGAATTCAGTTTTCTTGGAGAATAAGCTGAGCAGGAAGACTACCCTAACTGCCTCTCTCTTTCTTTGCCTTGGCTGAAAATCTGTATGTGATTATAAATCTGTAGCCAGAGAATCCTTCTCTGAGTGTAACATGTCTGCATTTTGGACCTGCAAAGCTGAGACAGAAAGAACTGGTCCGTATGACTCTTCATCATCCAACATCTGCAGTACTTTGCTTTTATCCTATATTATAACAATGACTACACTTCAAGAGGTGCTTAACTGGCTGTAAAGCACTTTGAGATGTCCATTGGTATTGAAAAGTGCTATAGAAATGCAAGTCTTTTCTCTGAAACTGACAGCAACCTTTGGAGTCTGCACATGTGCAATTAAATGCGGAGATTCAAAATTGCAGTCGGTGATTCTATGGTTCTCTGTAGGGTGCATTGTTGAAATCTGCAATCAATTAAAAATCATTGAACTGACAGGAACATCCCCTTTTACACTAATATTGCTGTTCACCCTCCCCTCAAAAAAGTGATTATTTGTTAAGGAGGCATAATAGGGGTTTGACAGCACACTAAGTAATAACTACTGCTGAACAACCTCTTCGCCTTGGAAGATGGATTTTAAGTTTGTAATGCCAATTTTTTTTCCATTGAAATAAAAAATGCAATAGTTGATAACATATATATTGAAGTTTATTGATGATATTTCAAATTCTAATGTGCATGTCCCAAGCATTTATTTCGCTCTCTGTAATTTAAAAAAAAAAGTATAATCAGTGCATTTTACTGTCTGGTTTGTTGCCCGTGAAAATACTTCAATGTGATTGGCTGCTTGTCCTGCTTAATGACATCACTGTTGCTGGGCACCTGGAGAACCCCTTGACACCAGATTCAAATTAACATCAGGAGACGTGAAATCTATACCATTGAGATCACTGGATTTTTGTGGGCAGTGGAGAGCATTGTCACTTTGCCATTGACCCCAAAATTGAGCCATTATTATAGCTAGTGTGGGAAAGCTTGATGCTGACAATGGGTGCCTGAAAGTGAAAGTATTCATTTTCCCAAAGATAACATTCTTTAGTTTAAGAGCACAAAGAATTAAAATATATTTCTTTGTATTAACTTTTTTTTGTTCATGGGATGTGGACATCGTTAGGCCAGCATTTATCATCCATCCCTAATTGCCCTTGTCCAGAGGGCATTTAAGAGTTGACCACATTGCTGTGGGTCTGGAGTCACGTGTAGGCCAGACCAGGTAAGGACGGCAGATTTCCTTCCCTAAAGGACATTAGTGAACCAGATGGGTTTTTACGACAATTGACAATTGTTTCATGGTCATCATTAGACTTTTAATTCCAGATTTTTACCGAATTCAAATTCCACCATCTGCCATGGTGGGATTCGAACCTGAGCATTACCCCGGGTATCTGGATTACCAGTCCATGAGCTAATCTTCAATGAAACCAAGGATTGCATTAAAAAAGGACAATTAAAAATACAAACATATTTATGTACTCAAAAATATAAATCCCTACTTTAAAAACTTGACATGGTGCTGGGGAAGTTACTAGAAAGAATTCTGAGGGACAGGATATATCTGCACTTGGAGAGACATGGTTTAATCAGGTATAGTCAGCATGGAAATGTTAAGGGAAGGTCATGTTTGACAAATTTGATCGAATTTTTTGAGGAGGTAACCAGGAGTGTTGATGAGGGTAATGCATTTGATGTGGCCTATGTGGACTTTAGCAAGGCTTTTGGCAGACTGGTCAAGAAAGAGCCCATGGGATCCAAGGCAAGTGGCACGTTGGATCCAAAATTGGCTGAGAGGAAGGAAGGAGAGGGGATGGTAGAGAGATCTATCTGCGGCTGGAAGTCTGTTTCCAGTGGAGTTCCACAGGGCTTGGTGCTGAGACC